>NC_056524.1:91331533-91410496 GCF_019175285.1 Sceloporus undulatus | reverse complement strand
TTTTTTGTTGCTGCCTTGTGCCTTCAGGTCATTTCTGACTTGTGGTGACCCTAGCCTAGGTTTTCTTGGCAAGGTTTGTTCAATGAAGAAGTTTGCTTTTGCATTCCTCTGTGGCTGAGAGAATGTGACTTGCCCAAAGTCACCCAGTGGGTTTACACAACCAGTCATGGATTCGAATCATGGTCTGCATTATTCTACCTAAAATTTAATAGGCGAGGATGGAATATCTTGTCTCTTGTCATTTAGAATTTCAGTAAAGCACATGTTAATTTTTTGGCCAGCTTCCAAAAGTCATAGTGTATGGTTGAAAAAAGTCCCATGTTCAGTGAACTTGTTATGAGAATGAAGCATGCATTAAAGGAAGCTCAAAACATGCCCTGGCTCCATTTCCTATTTAGATGCATCTGGTACAAAGGATTGACAGGGATTTGCACATTCCAAATTGCAGGGAAGATTGTAAGCACTTGCAGCTAAATGTACTTAGATCCACCTTGCAATGTGGAATGGATGGATTTGGCATGGAGGTCTGGGGCCATCACAGGGAAATTGAGAACGGAGCTGGCATGCCCTCTAACTTCAGCCCAGTTTGTGTCTGCATTCAACTGAACATACATATCAAGCCATAGGTGTTGTGTGTTTAGTAACAATAACAAAGGAGCGTCTCATTTGCTGTGGCCCACTGCTATCTGTATGAGAGGCATAAAGAAAGGGAATTTTACACACATCTGGGTTTTTGATATTGTCTGTAGAGCAAAATATTTGCTTATCCCATGTTATATTGAGTCAGACCATTGGTTTGTCTAGCCTGGTGTGGTTAGTTTGGTCTGCAGCAGATCTCCAATGCCTTAGGCATGAGTCTTTTTCCAGTCTGCCTATCAGAGGTCCATCCATTGTAATCACTAGAGATTGCATCTATGGGTGTTATGTATTTACTGTGCCACTGATAATGTCAGCATGGGTGGGGAAGAGAGGGTAGTAGTATCTGAACCTTCAGTTATAGAGTCCTAAGATGAGAGCATCAACCATGGCCTATGTCCTGTGCAAATTCAGGCGCGAGATTGCTTCCATGTCAAATCCTGACATTTCCCATGTCCTAAATTTAGTTGTAAATGGGCTGTGGCATTTACTGCTGATTTGTCAGTGACATAAGAAATATGAAGTGATCATATACAGTAGTGTAGTGCTTCTCAGGCATCTGATGTAGACAACCAGCAGTTTTTGTTCATGTGCTCTGTATTTGGGCCCATTAGCTACAACTGGTTATTTCCAAGACTTTAGGCCCAAAGTAAAGAATCTGCTCTTGTCCCTCCCTCTCTCCCTTCCTCTCTCTTTTTGCTTTTTCTCCGAGCTAATCTCTTAGGTACTGCATGCCAAAAGTAGGTGCGGCCAGAGCCAAAGCTAGGTAGGGCTAACACATTTCTCTATCTGCCACCTTCATTTTATTTTATCTCCCATTTCTTCTTCCTCCCCATCCAGCAGGCTGCTAGAAAAAGGAAAGATTCTTCTGCCAGAGATCTGAATTGATCTTTTTCAAAGGACTTTTTGAATAAGGCTATGAGATTGTCTATCCCTGCCATATTACCTGAGATTCTTTAAGTGGAAACATTGAGCATCAGAGACCTTTTTTAAAAAACTGTGCATATTGCATAGACAAAAGGTTTCCCAACTGATTAGTTTTTCTTATGTTCATTCTGGGTTTTTATTAGAGGTGGAAACTCTAGTTATCCTGGGGTTTTTTTGGGGGGGGGGGGGAATCAAGGAGTTGAGGTTTAAAAAAGGTAATCTTTCCAAGCTCCTTTTTTTTAAAAACAATACAAGAATGAGAGGATAGCTAGCAGTTCTGCTGTCTGAGGTCTCATATTTGGATCACACTGTTGAAAAGAAAAGTTTAAGTACTTTGGCACTGGGGTAGAAAAAATGATGTAAACCACAAACATCACTCTTGGTGATTTCTTCCCACCATTGCAATTTGACAGAACACCATGCCAGTAAATTGGTCTTTGCTTACTTTCTTGCTTGCTGCTGCATTCTAAACCTGGGAAAGACTAACATACACTTCCCTACCTCCTGGTGTCTAAAATGAAAAAAAGAAATAACTCTCAGGCAAAGGAAAGGTTCATAAATTTCTTCAGTTAGAGAAAGAGGACATTAATATGGCATGAAGCAATGCAACAGGCAGGGAGGGAAAAGAGCAATTTCAGTCCTGTTTGATTTATTGGTATGGATGGGTAGCTCTTTATTTTATATCCTCAGCGTTACTGGTTTCACAACTGCTTCAAAGAACTGCGCAAGGAAGCTGTCATGAGAATCATTATGACCAAAAAGTAGTATACAAATATATATTTTTTAAAATGTTTTTTTGGAGCTTTGTAAGATACTCAGGTTTGTGGGTGTTCCTAAAAGTGAAATAATACTGTCCCTTAAGTTTTCACATGTCATGATCATCAGTTTCTGGCACCTCTGTGTCAGGAAATATAATGCAAGGGTGGGGGATTTTTTGTTTGTTTTAATCATACTACAAGACGATTCAAAAGGCTAGTGACTATTATACCAGAAAATTTGCTGCGCTTCAGGAATTTGCTCTTTTTTTTTTATCAGATAGGTGAACTAGAAGAAGTGGGAGTGGAAAACAGTTTTGGAGGAACACCCAATGGGCCTTGTTATTCCCTGGCAAAATCATGTTAACATGTTAATATCTTCCCTGAACATGCAAAAGCATGGGAGGGGTGGAAAAATCCAGTGTGATAACAGTGTCTTGCAACATGATTTGTATTGCTTATTATTGTGTGCATGTATGTTGTGTGTGCACACACCTTCAGCTTGTAGACTGATGGCAACCCCATACATTTCATAGGGGCTTCTTAGGCAAGGAAGACTCAGGTGGTTTTGCCTTCCTATGAAATTTAGCCTACAGCACCTGGTATTCATTGGCCATCTGCAATTCAAGTACTAACCAGGGACGACTCTGCTTAACTTCCAAGTTCAGGCAGGATCTAGGGTACTTGTAATTTGCCATACTTGTAATCCACCTTGATTCTAGAAGGAAAAGGCAGAATATAAATAAATTGTATTATTATTATGCAGGTCCCCTTTGCTAATCATTACTCAAGGGAAAAGCAAGATTGAGAGCCCTGATTTAGGCATCAGTCATTACATTCAGTACTGACTTTCATCACACATGCAGAAGAGATATTACTTTTATGTCTCTCAGACCTGAAATTCTTTGGCATGGGAAGCAAACTATCAGTAACCAAAGGAATGTTTTGAATGTTCCAATGTGTGAGCTCAGTATTAGAGATAATCAAATTTATTATGAAAATAGAGAAGCTCCTGATGACTTTCTTCTTAAGCAAGTGTGTGCGTAAATTATCACTAAAATGTTTCATGATTTGTGCTTGAATATGTCAAAATTTGAATTGTCATAGTAGCAACATGAAAACATCTGAGCTTATTTGACTTGTTTTATATAATGAGATTGCTTTTAGTTTTTATAGAAGGTATTTTTATAGGGGAATTCTGCATTGCCTTCTTTTGCCAGGGATGTGGAAGGTGACCTCAAACAAAGCTTTCTAAACTACTTTTCCTAGGCGTGTTTGTTCTTCAAAGTCTTTAAAAATTTAACAATAGTACTTCCCAGGACAGACTTCTTGGAACTCAATATTGCTGTAACACTTTACAGGTTTTCCCTCTGGGTTCTTCTGGTACTTGAAGCTTGCTTTCTTTTCTCCTTTCTGAACAGTAAGCTCCAGTCTCTTCAGCGGTAATATGTCTGGCATGTGTTGCATGAACTCCATGCATAATGTACACACCCTCTATGTTGAATGCAGCCAAATTTGCTCATAATCATCTTGTATGTTTCTCAGTCAGTAACTTTTCCAGAAGATCCTTGATACAATGATATTTCCTGAACAGTATCCTTTTTATATCAAGCAGACGATTTCAAATATAATTTGTATTGTAACTAATGGTGTTATAGTAAATTTTGAAGTGCAGACACTCATTACAACAGGAAACATATCCAGGGGTAGCAGTGTTGGCTGTATAGCCAACCCACAACTCCCCCCCCCACAAAGCAGTGATACCTTTATGGGGCCAACCAAAATGCACAAAATAGATGTCACAAGCTTTCAGAGTTGCACCACCTTCCACATCAGGCAAAAGTGTTAAAAATCATACAGGGGAGGGGGGGTTAATGATGTTAGTCACAATGTTTTTTGCTGCATTTTTTCAAGATACTGTTGGTGTTATTCCCTCCATACTCAGAAGAACTAACAACATCTTGACAGAATGCAGACCTGGGACTAACATTGTCATTTTTCCTCCTTTATTATTTTTAACATTTTTGCTTGATGAAGAAGCCAGTGGAGCTTCGAAAGCTTGCGACATGTATTTTGTTGCATTTTGTTTGGTCCTATAAAGGTATCACGATTTTGTGGATTTTGGATGTAGATATACTTATTACAGCAGTTCCCATAATCAGACCCTCAAGGAGAATTGAGTAATGCACCCAGCTGTATTGATTTGTAATAACAAATCAGTTGAAATCATTTTCATCTTCACCAAGGGCAGGTCTTTTATATAATTACTGTTGAAAAACAAAAAGTTCCAAACACTTTGCATAACTGCAAGATTAGTTCAGAAGGTTAGTATACTGTAGCTGGGAGAATTCATCTTCCTCCCCTCCTGACGTCTTACCAGGGGTATTGCAGTTAAGCTCCCAGAGAACAGGGAATCCTGCGAGGAATGTCATATAATGTCATCATCCAGGCTAATCAAAAAGTGCTGTTTTTTGCATCCTGCAAGTCCTGGCTCTATTATGCCAGTTATTTTAACATGGTTACATGAATCTTTCTGCTTTTTCAATAAATGATAGAAAGGAAATGATATTTAAAGAGATATTTTGGAGAGTCGCTGAATTTCTTGATCAAGCATGCCACGTTGAAAGTACACATTGTCCTTCTGACTTTCTTGCAGAACCTTCTCAGATTTGCATGCCAAGATGCAAAAGGTCTTTCCGCATGGAAATGTCTCTCCAATTTGCTATTTTTATCTTCCTTGCATGAGTATACATTCCAAATGCATTAGAATTTGTCTGTTTAGGGCCTTTTAAAGAAACACAATAACAAGAGATGCAAAATTATATATAAACTAACTGTGTGTGTGCGTGCGTGTGCGCATGCTCTCACACACCACTCTGTATCATTATGACAGTCATTTTCTCATATATAATAACTGTTCATCAACTGTTTAATGTAAGCCAGATTTCTCAGCTCATCTCCTTTCCAGCAGATTAATTTTTCTCCTATAAAATGTACTACAGCTACATAATTTATGGCTGATTTAAGTGAAATCCAGGCATTTTCTAAATCAGTGGCCACATAAGCTTTTGGCTTCTGTGGACCTAGTAAGGTCTAGATTTATTTTGTCAGATATATTAAACAGTAGCTTTGGATCATAACATCCCATGTATGAATAGAATAATGTTCCATTTATGGACTGGGGATTTTCCTTCTCTCCTTTGCCGTTCAAAGCCCATCTGTCCCAAGGATCCTGCCACCTCTATGATTTGGCCTTTCAGCTCTACAGTTCTGTGCCCATTCCCTAACATAATGGTATGCTGCACAAAGTACCAGGAACAGCCAAATAGATGAAAACTGCTTTTACAAGAGCACCTTAGAACCTGAATCAGTGTGTCTACCATACTTGACCAAATGAGGAATCTCCTCCTCCTTGCTTGGACTTTCCTGCTGTTCTACACTAACGTCACTCTGAAAAACTAATGTAATCAAATTTTCATTGATTCATGAATGTAATTAATTTTATAGAAGTGCTAAAACACAGAACCAGAAGGAAGGCAGTATATAAAATTTTATTACTAGTGACAGTGATTTTGAGAGAGACTATGAGGAGAAAGAATTGAGTTTTAAAAGTAAAACACTATATGATAACTAAGTGTTTAGAAATTAAACCATAAAATCCTGTCATCCCAGGGAGTATCCTGAAAACGTAGGAAAGATTGGATCTTGCACTTCCCAGATTGAAGAGAACGCTCCAAATTCAGATCTGCCTTTCCTCTGTAAGAAGGATCTCTGGCTCTTTCCTTTACAATCTCAGTGCTGTGGCTTCAGAGAATGGGGAAGATGGCATGGAGAGAGTTATCATGGAGGATTTGTATTCCCCAGTATCCAAACCCTCCCAGTCTTGGATAACAGTTCTAGCACAAGAGAAAGGTTACACTAACCCTGACAATGCGAGGAAAATAGTTTTAAGAAAAATTTACACGAGAGAGAAGAAAAGGAAGGATAATACAGTGGTATGGTTATGTCTGGCTTTCAGGCCTTGGAGCACTAATATAGGATTGTGTTATTCATGCCATACCCACCACCATTTCACAGATGAAAACCAGGATGCATGTGGACAAGCAGCATATCAGCGTGTGAACAAGATAGCAAACATTGTTAATGACAAAGAACACACAGGCCCTGTACAAATGGGCCATTAAGCACATACTGAGTATGTGCTAGGGTTGCCCGGGAGTGTCCCTTTTACACGCTCCCTAATCCTAGGACGTACTCAGTACGTCAAAATGGCGGCATCCTGTCTACATGGCTGTTACGTCCTGGCACCGCTGCAGGGCGCCTGTGATGCCCTTTCAGCAGCGCCAAATGGAGCTCCTTTCGCACCGTGTATCGCTGGCATGGCCTTTACACAGCCACGCTGCTGTTGGGGTGTCCTTGGAGCATGAAGCCACTGTTGGGGTGTCCTTGGAGCATGTCTCCTCACTGATGTTTGGGTGTCCTTGGAGCATGAAGCCCCAAGGACACCTCTTTCCAGGCGGTGGGGAAGCGGCATTTTGCTGCTTCCCTGAGGCCTGGAAAAGCAGCGGATCGGGGCCTTCAGGGCTGCTGCTGTGGCAGCTCAGGCCCTGATCCGTCAGGGAAAGGGGTGGGTGCAGGCCGCCCCAAAGGGGCAGTCTGTATCCCGCCATAAATTAAAGTGAAGTAGTTTGCTTTTGCTTGAGTCTACTAGGAAGGGCAAGGTTCCACTCTCCTCTCTTGTCCCCCCTGCTGAGTTAATTCAGTGCAAACTATTTTTGTACTTTCGCTCAAGTCCAAAACACACTGCAGAAATAATTTAGTTTGAGACTGCTTTAACTGCCCTGACTCAATACTAAGGAATTCTGGGAACTGAAGTTTTGTGAGACATTTATCCTTTTCCATCAGAAAGCTCTGGTGGCACAATAAACTGCAAGTCCCAGGATTTCTTAGCACTAAGCCAAGGCAGTTAAAGTGGTCTCAAACTGGATTATATCTGCAGTGTGTTTTGAACCTCAGTTTGTAGTAACAGAAGTAAACTGAGGACAAAGAGAGAAAGGAGGAGGAGGAAAGAGAGCAAGGGAAACATTTTAAAAGCAGCCAAAAAAGTGAGAAGAGAGAGGATTAATTGGGACTGTCCCTGCCAAATCAGGATTGCTGGAGGATTGAGTATCCTAGGAAGACAGTGATTAAGTTCTACAGTCTGAAATTTTAACATCTGTGTTAATGTTTTAAGTGGACCTAACTTTAAAAAATGTCTAACCATTTGCAGTTGTTCTATTGTTAAATCTAAAACAAACCAAATATGTAAGATTTCTGCTTTTATGTTTCAGCTACTTTTCTAAGCTCACAGTGTCTTTCCAGCCTCCTTTAAGCAGAGAGCAAACATGCCTACTTTCTGGGTGTCAGAGGTACTTTTACTCACTCTTCATTCTTCCAAAACTACTGTTTGACTATATAATGGACATGTTTGGATTATGAAAACTTGGCTTGATAAACTAAGAACTGAATAAGTTTCATGTGCTTTTTCCCTCCCTTTGTGTGAGCAAGCAAGCAAAGAAACTGCATTTATAGTTATGTGCAAGATGGAAATCATGGTTAGTGGCTGCCAAAGAAGCCAGAATAGGAAGCCACTGTTAAACTGCAGCTTTATATTCTGGTTTCAGTTTAAACATATTGTGGGGCTTCTCTACTTGAGCAAAGAGAGAGGTGAAGGAGGAGTGAATAGACCTGCGTATAGTCTATTTTATAGTTTTAAGAATCTTGCATCCAGTTTATTAAGCTGAGATTTAATTGTCCAACCACAGCTGAAGTGTTTTGTGCTTTTTTCTTTTGAATTATCCATTCAGTCCTTTAAATTTCAGTCCTTTAAATTTAAATTTAAGACTTGTATTTCTGAATCCTTGAATTAGATTTAAAAAGAGAGAAAGGAATACTCTCAAATGCTCAACAAATTATTTTAAGGAAAATGTGTGTGTGTGTGTGTGCATATATACATAGATACATATAGACACATACACACCTATTTTGAAGTTCCCAAAGATTTAAAAATTTAAATCACTGAATGTTTTTCTTCACTTTATAAGTCTATGATTATTCTTAAATATCTGTTTGCTCCTTTACGTATTGCTTTCTTCTTCAGTTTTGTTTGTTCTATGTTTGAAAAATTAGCTTTATCAGCTTGTTTTTCTTTTAAACTTCCAATTCTTCTTACAGATTTTTTGTTCATCTAGTATAAGCACTGAAGTTTAACCAAAGGAATCAAAGCACTTACCGTGCTCCTTAAGTAAAACTATTATAAAGCTGTCCTTGCGGGGGTTTCCTGCCTACTTGTTTCTGAAAGCCTACACGGAAGGACATTGTTCCACTAATAGACTGAACTGATAAGCAGTAGTGATACAAGATGTTTCACTGCTTGAGGCAGGAGGACATTTACCATTAGTGTCCTTCTCACTGCTGCTTGTCACCTACACACTCTCTCTCACTCTGAGGATGCCCCACAAGGCTCTATATTGGGACTCCCCAAGTCATTTTTGCAGCCTGCACAATTCTTCAGTTCTGTCCTACTTTTGGGAGGAGGAATCCTCAGATCAGGATATCAAGTGAGTGTCTGTTTTGGGAAGCCTGCCTTATCTCTTGGTCTTCCTTATCTCTTAGTGATTCTGAGCAAGTGACTGCTGTAGCGTTTGCAGGAACACAGCATTCAGAATTCAGTTTCCTGGGAATTTTTTAGTTGTAATTTTAATAAAGCTAGCCCCTTACACCTTTTTGACATGTCACAATTGATACCATTTAATCTGCCATGTTTGTTGCCTGTTATGGAATCCTGAGATTTGTTGTATGGAAAGGTATTACAGCTCTTTAGTAGCAGAGAGTTCTTAATACCTCATAAAACTACAAAACCCAAAATTCCATAGGACAGAACCATGGCAGTTAAAGTGCGATCTAAGTTGTATAATTGCAGAATATGAAAGAGACATAAGACTACACATTGTATATTCTTTCAAGTGCAATGGCAATGCACTTTCTCAAAGGCTACAGGAATGACTGACTGAGATTCTGGCATTTGTTTCATTGCTCTTTACATATGACTTGTTAATAGCAAAAAGCAAGTACAGTTGTGTAAATACCTTTTTGCATAGTAATTTGTTTTATTTAAACCAAAGCTCACTTAGGTTTACATATAGTTTGAAATAGATGGCATTGTATAATCTACTTTCTGGTGTACTTTAAAAAAATATAGGTAGATGGGGATAATTAAGGGAATATTTGGGGCAAGTGCCATCTTTAAAGGTGGTCTACTTTTTAAAAAAAAATTAATAAAATAGAAAGTGTAAAATGAGAACAAATACCACTGTCCAAAGATCCTTACATAATCCTTAATAATTATCCTAAAATAATCAGAATTAGGAAATATTCTGTGAATAGTTAAGGCCCTCTTTCTAAAAACCTCAATTTCTAACCTCTTTTCTAAAAATCCCAAGAGACCTAATTTCTTTTGAAACCATAGGAAGATTCAGTTTAAGTCAATGGGATTCATTACCAAATGTTGTTATTTCTTATCTTCTGCTACCCTGTCTGGGCATCAGCAAGTCTGGGTTTTTTTTATTTATTTATAATGTAGTAGTTATATTATGTCACAATCTGTCATCTCACCTTTCTGTCTGAATTCTTTCTAGACGGTCTAACATAATTTTGGTGTGTGTGTGTGTGTGTGTGTGTGTGTATGTGTAAATGGCAGTGGGATGACAAGATTTGTTTGGATTATACTTGTATTATTGGATTCAAAATCTGTTATTTAATAATAGGCGGAAAGCTTGTGCAGAATTTTATTCAATGTAACAAATTCCTTCAATCTACATGCAGAAGAGCCAGTAATTCTTTTTTGTTGCATGCATAGTGCTTCAGGTTAATTCACAGATAAACATTGCAAAGCACTATATAACCTTAATCAGCCCTGACTGTGGTTGAGTCATCCTGTTCTGTTAGAAATACAGCATAGATTTTTTGTGGCTGTTGCGTAAGTCTGCTTTCTCCAACTTGATGCTGGCCAGATAGTTTGGACTGCAGTTCCCATCATTGCTAGACAACTGCACCACTGGAAAGTAAAAGTTTGTGTAAGAATGGTATACATAGTTAGATTTTATTTCTAGGTAGTTGAATGAATATTTTGTTTGTTAGTATGCCTGTAGTGACACTCTGATAACAAAACAACATTGTTTCTGGACCCCCCCCCCCCCCCCTATCCCCCTTTTCTAGGCCAGGTGATACAGTGTACCCAGAAGGACATCCTGGAGAACCAAGAACTCTGCAGGATTACAGTATAGGAAACAAATGGAAGGTATCTGGTAGGCCTTCACATACAGGGCAGATCCCAGTTGCATCTCAGGGAAGCCGAGGTAGATCGGGGACATTGCCTAGTGATTACAGATATTTGCAGAACAATGTGAATGAAAAAAGCACAGATTGCAGCGTGCTGCCACTTGCCATTTCTGAGTTACATATATCAGATAGGAACTACTTATCCCCCACACAAGGCAAAAGAGAGGAAAGTCTTCAGAGAGATTCAGCAGTGCTGAATATAAAACATGAGCTTGTGCATCAGAGGCCTTCTCCTCCCAAACAAGTTAGTAACTCCAGGCGACAGGACAATTTTTCAGCATCACTTGCCACTTCCTCAGAGTCTTCACTGACAGTCCCCAACAGGTCTCTTCAGTCCCTCTCTCCTCCTGCTGCCAGTGTGGTTGCAGTTAGCTCACCATCTGCTCAGACTTCTGGGAAGATTTCTGGAAAATTAACCAGCACCAAACTGCCAGATCTTCCACAACCAGCATCCATAGAGAATGTTTGCCAGCACTTAGAAGAAAAAGCACATCTCAGATCTGAACCTGCGCTCGCTTCAACATATCACTACCATCTAAAACCTGGAATGGAGACATCAAGATCCCCTTCGCCACAGTTTGCTCCCCAGAAGCTGACAGACAAACCTCCCGTGGCTGTTCAGGATGAGAATCCCACTAGGTAATCTGGCATTTTCTAAACTATTAACAATTTGTCTTAATGTTTAAGTTAAATACATCTTGAGACAAGTATTTAGCATTCCAGAGTTGATTAAACTATGTTACTATTTATTTATTTAACATATATTTAACATATGTGCCTGCTTGCTGGTGATTATACATAACTGTAATTTAAACCACCGATAAACATAATTTGAGAGCAATAATGGTAATATAATGGAAAGAGGCAGCTGTTATTCAGAAAGCCAAAATACTGGATAAAACCTTATATATTATTACTTTACTCCTCTGCAACATTACTCTTTACTTTTTAAACCTATGTAGACAGTTGTTGTTTAGAAAACTCTTAACTGTCCAACTTGCCCATGTCAAAAAGTATATAATATTGCTTGGGAAATGTGCAGAAATTACCAAGCAAACCCATCATGGGGATTCAAGTGCCTTTCCTATAAGAAAAGATAACAGTGTTATCTTTTTAATAAAAGAAGGAGGGGGGGTAATGCAGAAAGCTTTACATATTCATGAATGATATGAGGAGATTTGATTACAGGGAATATCCAGCACTTTTAATAATGATAGAGTTTGGAGGTTTTCAGGGAGCATCATATTTGAGATTGACTTTAGGCAACAAAAAAAAAATTAGTTCAGAAATATGAAATACGTTGGGTGCTTGCCCACTGCATTTATATGCATATTGAAACATAATTCAAATATTTGAGCTGTAGTTTGGAACTATAAAGGATCACAGCTATAAAGAATCACAGTTATGGCAGCTATACTGGAAGCAGTCTTCTCCTCCTTCTTCCCTTAGTAGCTATCCTCTTACACCTAAATGCAGCCTTGTGTATGTGCATAGCTAGCTTATCATCTAATTCAAAATGCACACACATATCAAGTTCCCCCTCCAACTGCATCCAGTATATTATAGTTTTCATGATGAAGAGGTGGTGTGTATGTTGCTTTTTAAGTGAAGTTGAACCATCTTCTTCGGTCCAAGGGCCACATCCAGGTTATGCTGGGAAGCGATTCATAAACATAAATACAATTTTCAGTATTTTCATCCTAAATGTACAAAGCAAAGCTCAGCCTTTATATATACAGTGGTACCCCGGGTTACGAATTTAATTCGTTCCGCGGCGCCGTTCGTAACCCGAAAGATTTCGCAACCCGAAAAAGCCATAGCCGCTAGCGCTTGAAAGCCGCGATTTCGTGCGAAAAAGCGCCGAAAAGCACCAAAAATTTTTTCGTAAGCCGGAAAAAAAAACGTAACCCGGAACAGTTTTTTCCTATCTAATTTTTTCGTATCCCGGAAATTTCGTAACGCGGTCATTTCGTATCCCGGGGTACCACTGTACTTGAAAGCAAACTCCAGCACAGCAGCCTTCAGGCATACCATCTCCATTCAATGCATGTTTACATAGAAGCAAGCCCAAAAAATATGATACAAGGGAACAAAATAAAATAAGCCTTTTAAAATACAGGCTTCTGATTTCTATACCTTCTCCTTGTGTAACTACTCTAATAACATGCACTTTAAATACTGTACATAATTGTATTAGTCAGGAATATCAGTATGCAAAGGGATCTTGCAGCACTTTTTAGACTAACTGTGCAAGAGACGTTGTAGCATGATTTTTTATATATTTGGTATACCAAGTCTATGGAAGCTTATGCTACAACTTCTTTCACATAGTTAGTCTTAAAGGTGTTATAAAATCCCTACACATGTTATACATTACAGTGCACCCTTTCTTTACACGGGGGATCCGTTACGGACCCCACGTAAAAGAAAAAATGCATAAGCTTGAGCCCCATTAGAAGTAATGGGGCTCGTACCATGGTCGCGCACCCCATTACTTCTTCCAGAGCTTGTGAAGCTTTTTTCCAGCATAGCTTACAGCATATGCTGGAAGCCGCGTATGACACGCCCGCATATGCCGCGGGTGCACTGTATTACTGGCCAAGGATAACAGCTAAAAGTCAAGAGATAAAAGTAACACAGCTTGATCACAAGTCCATCCCATGAATCACTACCATGCTGAGCCATCAATGGACAAGCCTTCATGAGCTTTCTGGTCCTAAATATTTACACTGATAACATGGTACAATATATAGGCTGCACCAATGCAGCTAACAATGTTCTACATATGCCAAATGTAATATGTCCATGTGTAATCTTGTTTGCATTTGAAAATCCATCTGTAAATAGTTGCTACATTATATCAGTTGTGTCATAATCCATGGTAATAAACCTGGTTTAAATTGCCAGAAGCACTGAGTGCTTGTAAAATATTAAAATCTTACTATGCACATTAACTTGGTAGATATGTTTAATGGATTAAAGTGGACAATAGAATTGTACTTTCTGTTTCTTTCTTTATTAGATATAAAATTGTAGAAATAGATTTTCATTAATTAACATGCAGGGTTTTTTATTTTAAAAACACTGTTTTTATCCAATATAGTGTTTCATTTTAACAATTGTTTCTTTTCTCAAGAATTGAACGAGTGATGGATAACAACACAACAGTAAAAATGGTTCCTATCAAGATTGTACATTCTGAGAGCCATGCCGAGAAGGAAAGCAGACAGAATCTTGTGAGTGCCATAGAGCCTCCTGCTTTACCAAGTGGCTTGGAGAAAGACCAGATCAAAACACTTAGCACTTCCGAACAGTCCTACTCACGCTTCTGCGCTTACACAAGGCAAGGTGTAGAGCCGGAGCCTGAGAACAAAACCAGACTGCCTTATTTGCAACCTGCTGATGCACTTGGGGTCACCTCAAAGGACACTGATGTTTCTGGCCACACAGTTAGCTATGTCAGAGCCAAAGAAAAGTCAATTGAAGATTGGAAGTCAGAAGAATTAGCCAGAGAGATAGTGGGCAAGGATAAATCACTTGCCGATATCTTAGATCCGAATATGAAAATAAAAACCACAATGGACCTGATGGTGGGAATCTTTCCAAAAGATGAGCATCTCTTGGAAGAAGCTCAGCAACGCAAGAAGCTTCTTTTAAAGGCTTCACCCAAAATGTCGGAGGACAAGTGAGTGGTTTGTATTCTTGTTCTTTTTTAGCTGAAAACAGATAATGTTTTCCATTGCTTTGTCCAAAGTGCACCTAAAAGGGGTGGAAAGGAGAGGAAGATGGGCAAATGAAAGTTCCACTGCTTGCATAATCCTAGTTTACAAGGTGGGACAGCCATGGAGGGAAACATTCCTTGAAGGGAAGAAGCCAGATGGCAACTGGTTCCAACAAGACAATGGAATGTTACTTCCTGCCTGGTATCTTTGTCACCTGCTGGCAGGCAATATGAATGTAGATTAACCAGATGTTGTCTGGTATAAAATAGATGCAGAAAAGTAAACAAAATCAGTAGTAGATCAAATAATGTAATTAGCAAAAATGTGATCTGCCAAAGTTTAGTCATACTATACCACAACCAAGATATAGAGCTCTTTTCATCCTTGCTGAAAGATCTACATGGGTATTCATTTCTCATATGGACATTTTTTTTCATGTTTACACATATCCTGTGAGAATCAACCCAAACACCCATCCATTCAGGTAGATATATTGTGGGTAGAAATTGGGTTCTCAGCCTTTGTTGAAATGTTAATATGGCCACTCAGGGTCTTAATCCTGAAGTAATTCAGTTAAGCTATCCTGGACCCTGCTTCAAGAACTTCAATTCTTGGACAAAACTACAACTGGCTTTAATGCTTAGAACAAACTTTGTCTATAGAATCAATACCATATACTCAACATTAGCAGTAGTAATCTTTTAATCTAAACAACCTTAAGGTTAAAAAAAACCTTAATAAGTACAGATTGATTTATTTGGGTTCAGTTTTCTAATCAGAATGCACCAGCAAGTTTGTAAACAAGCTCAGAGGTAGTCAGACTAAAGGGAAATTAACATAACCAGTGTTTGTGTATGTGTGTCCAGTTGAAGGTAAATATTTGTATGGTTGAAGACAGTGTTTCTGTGACAGTGAGCCAATTATTGAAAAGCTTGGTGGCATAACTACCTGATAAACTAGAGAGCTCCAAGTAGGATTATGGAAGAATCCTACTGACACCAAGGAGAGCCACTAATACTAGTTAGATGTCAAAATACAGGGCTGGATGGGACCAGTGGTCTGACTCAGTACAAGGCAGCTTCCAAGTTTCTTCTACCAAGCATATGATCAGATTGTAAATGAGCCAATGGTGCAATCTCTTTAATGTTAAATAAGCAGTACTATTTCCGTTTTTATTATATATCCTCTCATTCCATTTTTTTAAATGTCAGCAAAGTAACTGTTATAGAATTTAAGAGAAGGTTGTATTTAGTAGCAGGATCTTTCCAACATTCGAACTGTGGATAATGAAACACAAACAGCTGCGTTTTTCACTAAAAGGTGTGCTTATGGGATTATAGAGTCAAAGATAATGAAACCCTCAAAGAGCTTTAAATGTTGTCTGCCTTCCACTATTCATATAATCAAGGATGGGGCATGGAAATTTAAGTACTGACAGAGAACATCAATTAGGAGGCAAAATAGAAATCAGCACTTTCAGGCAATAATTTTGGCAAATTCCTTCTCTAAATTACCTGTCTCCAAGTTAGGTTCTAAGGGTGCTAAAATGGTACCCTTACGTTAGGGAGGCCATTAGACCTGCAGTGCTGCCATGTGTGAGGATCTTTCTCTTAATGCAACAGTTTACTTGTGGCATTCAGTACTGCAGTGTAAGTGCTATACAATTGGCTTTCTGTATCCATATTTTTTTTATCCACTGATTCAACCATCTATGGCTTGAAATTTTTTTTTAAAAAAATTATATATTGCAAATAGCAATACTTGATTTTATTTTAAGGAACCCTGGTGGCACAGTGGTTAAATTCCAGTACTGCAGCCACAAGGTTGTGAGTTCACTCCCAGAGCTCCAAGGTTGACTCAGTCTGTCGTAGGTCAGTAAAATGAGTACCCAGCTTATTGGGGGAAATTGGCTTACAGATTGGAAACCTCTTAGTGAGTGGTGAGTTCACTGATAAGTGGTAAATGCTATTGCTATTTATCATTTTAGATAAGGACACCATTTTATTATGCCATTGTATTTAATTGAAGTTGAGCATCCACAGATTTTGGTATCCCCGGGAGGTCCTGGCACCAAATCCCACTGGATACCACGGCCCCACTGTATTCTCTTCAATGTGCAGAATGCTAGAAAATGGATTAAAAGTTGGTGGGTTTTTTTCTTTGCATAGGAAAGAGGAACCGACTCTGCCTTTGGCCATCCCTTTAACAACCAATTCCACCTACTATAGCACATCTGCCCCAAAAGCAGAACTCTTGAATAAAATGAAGGACATGCAGCAGCAACAGCAGCAACAGCAAAAAGAGGAGGATTCTGAGGATGAGCTAGACCATGATTTGTCTGAGAAGAAGGTGAGCTAGCTTTCTTTGTATATATTACCTGCTGTTGGGACCAATTAGCCCTGTTGACGTGTTTTCAAACTAAACATAGTAAAAGCACAAGGTTGCAAAGCAGACTACTGTCATTCTCTGTGTCACCATTTCTGTTGTTCTCTTCACATGGTGGTTGTCTGATTTTCCAAGGATCCAAATCTGGATTTCAGACTGTGGACAGAGGAAACCCTTCTCTTAAGAAATTTACCCTCTCCCACATAAAGGTCAGCAGAAGTAGTAACAGTAGTAGGAGGTAAAACTTCCCTTCCTTGCCTGTTGGTCTCATTGGCATAACACTACAGGCTCAGCATACACAAAACAGAAGAGAAAAGCTTATTTTAGGCTATACAAGGAGGCAAGCCACCACAGAAATGCTGGCTGTAAAGAAGAGGGAATGTCCTTTCTTCTTACCAGAAGAAGCAACTGTTTTAATGGATGACACTCTTATCATAACCTAGAACAAGGTTAGGTAGACTTCAGACTTGCATGATCCTTTTTTTACTAGAGCCTTGGAATCCCCCAATCAGAACCTGGTGCAAAAGACACACATTTAGATCTAAAGAGTTCAAATCCCAGGAATTTCTTTGGAATACTAAGACAAAGTGTGGCGAACCAGTGTGGTGTTGTGGTTTGAGTGTTGGACTAGGACTCTGGAAAACCAGGGTTTGAGTCCCTGCTAAGCCATGGAAACCAATTGAGTGACCTTGGGCAAGTCACGCACTCTCAGCCTCAGAGAAAGACAATAGCAAACACCTTCTAAAGAAATCTTGCCAAGAAACCCCCATGATAGATTCACCTTGTGTAACCAGAACCAAATAGTCTTCCATACAAGAATAATTTCTTGATTACCCAAATCCTTCTTCATTTCATCGGTATAACTTGGAGGGCGAGGGAGAATTGTTGCTTTTATTCTTACATGATAGGGAACTAAAAAGTCTTGCTGGTCCACTGCAAATAATCCAGAGATCACCCTGGCCTAGGATAAGAAATCATGCAAATAGTAGCTATCATGTAAATAGGCTGTCAAGATTCCTGTATATAGGGAAGCAAATGCCTTCCATTTAGAAGGCCTGTTTTCTCTAGCTGAAAGGATTAGGTTGAGTAGGACCATGTGAAAGACCCTTGCCCAAGACCCAGGAAAAGCCACTGTCAGAGTAGAAAATAGTATGGCTGAATGATAAATGTATGATTTTGTAACTTATTTGGACATATGAACTAAATGAGAAATTGAAGTGAGTTCAAAAATTGTTATTGTTCTAGAATGAATGACTTGTATAAATTAAATAATTTTGCAGACTGATGCAACTAAATAACCACATGTTTGTGTGTATGGCCTCATCTGTCAACTTATGGCAACCCCATGAACCTCAAAGGGTTTTCTTATGCAAGGTGTATTCATAGGTGGTTTTGCCAGTTCCTTCCTCTTTGCAGTACATAAATCATTCATAATGATGGTCAGGGAGTTGCATTGGATGCTAGAGAAACAAGACTGTGATTTGTACCAGTTACTCCAAATCAAACATTACCCATATTTAACTTTTTTTTTAAAAGGAACCACATTTTCCAGATTGATCAGTCAGTGAAAATGCTTACCACATTAATCTTTTGGACACCTACTGTATATACTCATTTATAAGTCGAACTTGTGTATATAAGTCAAGGGCAGTTTTGGGGGGGGCAGAATCATGGATTTGATATGACCAATGGATAAGTCAAGGATCAAACACTGGAGCATGCTACAAAAGATCTAAAGGGGGAAACAAAGCACCACTTCCCTCCCTATATCTCCCTCTCTGGACCTCTCTCAAGAGTCACAGTCTTGGCATGGGAAAGGGGAAACAAACCTTGGTTCACGCACACACACACTCTTCCCCTTACCAAAAGCATCTCCAAGGCTCATGGCTTGGAAAAGGGAGGACAGACCCCACCCTCTTGCTGCTCTTCACCCCCAGGACTCCCAAGGCTCATGGCTTGCAAAAGAGAGGACAGACCCCTCTTTCTGCCTTTCATCCCAGGACTCCCAAGGCTCATGACTTGCAAAAGGGAGGACAGACCCCACTCTCTCTCTGCTCTTCACTCCGAGGACTCCCAAGGCTCGTAGCTTGTGAAATGGGGCACAGACCTTTCTCTCTCTCTGCTCTTCACCCTCAGGGCTCCCAAGGCTCATAACTTGCAAAACGGGGTACAAGCCTGGGCATACTCTCTCTGTGTTTGTGTGCCTTGCCTCAGCAGCTGCCTGTTAGCTCTGGCTGCGCAGGAAGGCTGAGGGATAACAGACACACACACGGGGAGAGAGAGAGAGAGAGAGAGGAGAATGCGCTGGGGAGTCAAACAGGGAGTTGTTACAAGGCTACAGAGGAAGGTGGGCATGTCTTCTTTGAGGAAATTTATAAGCATTAACTTATTGCCCCATATATAAATCTACCCATGATTTTGGAGTCCATTTTAGGGCATAAATTTCTCGATTTATAGTCGAGTATATATGGTAATAACTCCCAATCCCAATGAATCTGAGCGGAATAAATTAAAAGAGAAACCTCCAAGTATAATTATACAGTCTGAATTTCTTATTGAGTTCATTGGCAAATTGTGTAACATACAGTCACAAATTTGCATCAGATAGATGGTCATATTGCCAAAGGAGAGTCTTAAGTTTTCTTTTATATTATTATTTTTGTTTTGTCACAACATACTTATTGTTTTGAACTTGTTACTGTAATGAATAGATTGGTTGTAGGATCTGCCTTCCATGGATAAAAAGGTTCTGCACACAAAAGGTGCTGCCACTCATTATTCAGGGATTCCTCCCATGCCACCCCCATACCACTCAACTCATTGCATTTAGTAAGGATGTGCTGACTCTGTGCAGCACTTCTCAGAGGTTGGAAAAGCTACATTTTTAGGATTACATTTCCCAGGGTTTCCCTGCTAGCATGGCCTGTAGATGCTGGCTGAATGATTCTGGAAAATGTAGAATAAAAGTACATTTCCCAGGTCTAGTATTTTCAGGGAGCTGAAGAGCTTTGAGGAAAGAAGTAGAGAAGTCTGCTTCTACTAGCCCATGATTAAATCTGTACATAGCTAAATCTGTACCCAATACAATATTTCCAAGTATTATAAATAATTCTACAACTAAGAGTAAATTTCCTTTTGTGGACCAGTCAGAAGACTTCATTCCCACTTTCTCCTTTCTCTGAATTGACTGCTGCCATGTCAAGAACTGGTTGTGCCTAAAATTTGAATTTGCTTTGTCCCCCCCCCCCCCCCCCACTTTCCTTTCTCAGCAAGAACTTATAGATAGCATAAGTCGAAAGCTGCAGGTGCTGCGAGAAGCTCGGGAGACACTCCTGGAAGACATTCAGGCTAACAATCTACTTGGAGATGAAGTGGAGGCCCTTGTAAAAGAGGTCTGCAAACCCAATGAATTTGACAAGTTCCGGATGTTTATTGGAGATCTAGACAAAGTGGTCAACCTTTTGCTGTCCCTCTCTGGTCGGCTAGCCAGGGTAGAAAATGCATTAAACAACCTGGATGAAAATGCCTCTCAAGAAGAGCGGGTAAGATGGTGTACTATGTTACTGCTCTGTTTCAAGAAAGAGGGTGTCTGATTTTTGCCCACTTGATTGTAAGTAAATTTCCTCAATGATATAGCTCGTTCTGAGGCTTTAGAAATATGAAAGTCTCTCAAATATAAAATTACACTGAGACAATAACAATAAGAGGTTGAACTTGACAGGAAAGATGTGGAGAGTCTAAGATCTTGAATGGCATACAGAACAGCAAATGTCAGAATATTTTCATTCACCATCATAACTTTTAAAATGTCCCATCAGCATAGGGAATATCTTGCAGTTCTGGAAGCTACTGTGCAGTCTATGTGAGACGCACTTAATACTTCTGTAGCACTGCTTCCTTTTTTTAAACAACAAAATCAGAATTTTATCTTATGATTTATGGAACTGAAATGTATGTCTCATTTCTAGACTAGATTCACTTTTGGTCTCCACTTTACTTTCTGTTATTTCTGTTTTGATCTTGTGGTCTTCCTTTTTCAGTTGTTTTTCCTTATAATTATTCTCTATTATTTTTCTATTCCTGTCTTTCCTTGTTTTTTTTTCTCTTGCAATTGATAAATGCCATCTTAATTAACTGATGTTTTAAACCCATAAGTGCTGCTAGTGGTTGCACTCAGATCCATGATTTTTGCAGGAATGAATGTCCATGTGCAGCAGAGATTTTTAAAAATGGTACTTGCAGCAAAAGCCTAATTTCTCTAAACTGGGGAGATGATAAGTTCTGCTCCCCCTCCCAGACACTGGGCATGAGCAAGTGAAAGATAAAAAATTGGAAGTGTTGTTTAATTGGGCGATAGATTTAAGCTAATGCAAGTTGAAATCAACAGAAGTTACAAATTTGATACATGTACACAGCCGGCCCTTCTTATGCACGGATTTTTTATACACAGATTCAACCATCCACGGTTTGAAAATGTTCAAAAAAAGTATAAATTTCAAATATCAAACTTTGATTTTCCATTTTTTATAAGGGACACCATTTTGCTATGTCATTATATTGAATGAGACTTGAGCATACACAGATTTTGTTATACACAGGGGTTCCTGGAACCAAACCCCAGCATATAACAAGGGTCCACCGTAAGTCTTTTCATGTGATAGTATCTATAATATTGCAAATACTCATATCTGAAGTTTCAGAAGAAAACCTTTTCTCCATTTGTAAATGTCTTTGTTCTCAGTGGTTTTCATTTGAATTAAACATATTTTATCATAACTGGGATCTGGGTGCAGGTTAATTGCTAGTGTACTATGAGCGATTGAATGTTTTTACTTTCCTCTCTCCTCAACAAGCGTGTCCTGGTAGAGAAGCAGAAGCTGCTCACGCAACAGCATGAAGATGCAAAGGAGCTGAAGGAAAACCTGGATCGAAGGGAGCGCATTGTCTTTGACATTTTGGCCAACTATCTGAATGATGAGAGCCTTGCAGATTATGAACACTTTGTCAAGATGAAGTCAGCCCTTATAATTGAGCAGCGGGAGTTGGAGGACAAAATCAAACTTGGGGAGGAGCAACTGAAGTGTCTGACCGACAGTCTCCAGCCAGAAAGGCCCAAATGACACTCCCACAAGGAGATGGATGCCTTGGACAGCACTGACATGTACACCACTCCTTTGACCACTAAGAGGAGCCACTCTGAAGAAATAACATCATAAATAAAAGCAATAAAGTTAGGGTTTGTTCCTATTTGAGTTTGTTTGCATTTCTAGAAACAATTCAGCATCCTCTTTGGATGTCCCTTTATCATACAGACAATAGATTCTGTGTTTCAGTTTAGCACATTAAGGAAAATGTGGCAATTTTGCATGAGTACAGTGTTGTTTTTAACAGAAATAACATATGTGCAAATTCTGTTCAGATCTATACAACCAGCAATGGAAGCTCTTGAAAACAGCATTGAGGACTATTGATTTTAGGGACTTTATGGTCTTGTATTCAGGTTGGTGAGATACAGTGGCAGTTTCAAATGTGCACAGTTGGATCCTTTTTGGCGAAATGTTGCATAATAACGTTTTCAGAAATTATGTCAAATCTGTTTGGATAAGTAGACCTTTTAACAAACTACAATAAAACTACTTCCAAACACACTAGGAAATTGTGTGTTTGCATGGCAGCTAGATGGGTTTCTTTAAATACCTTGTTGTGACCTCAGAGCTTACCCTCCAGATATTCTGGATTGCATTTCCCATCGCTGCCTGCCAGCATGGTCATTCTAACACATCTGGAGGACATCAAGTGAATGAAGGCTGATATTGGGAGATGTGGAGCAGAAAGGGAGAGTGATACCAGCTTGGTCTTCATTTGAAGCTAGGGTTGTCATGTTTTCAAAAATGCAGTGAGGATCAAAACTGATGGCATGCAGGGTTAACTATCAAGAAACATCTTTTAACAAATTTGTGTTCTACGAAATAAACCAAATATCAGATGAAAGTATTGGTTTCAATTCAGCTAGCCATGTGTTTTATTGCAAAATTTTAACATGTTGTCCACATTCATGAATTACATGATGTCACATTTTGGTCTTTATGAAGGGCCTAGATTGGCATCTTGTTCAGTCTATAAAGAAGGAAAAATTCCATCTCTCAAATGAGGGACATCCCTTATAATAAGGGACGCCTGCCAATCTTGTTAGGGGTCAGTTTTTGTGACTTTCAAATAGGGAATATCCCCTATAATAAGAGACAATTGCCAGCCCCCAAAGGGACAAATCTTAGACCCTCAAATAAGGGAGACCTGGCAACCTGATTTGAAGTTTAGACATTTCTTTTGACAAGACCTGTTCCACTCCATTTATTACTTTATTAATGGGTCACCAGATCAAGGGGGAGGACCAAGGACCAAAGTATCATTCAGCTCATGTTTCTGATATATGAAGTAATGAAAGACTTGATTCTTATATGCCCAAATCTGTAATACAGGGTAGAATTCATACTATATTATGATAGGTCAGTGATGGCGAGCCTATGGCATGAGTGCCAGAGGTGGCACTCAGAGCCCTCTCTGTGGGCACACATGCTGTCACCCTAGCACAGAGTTTGCCAGAGTTTCTTACTAGAAAGCCAGAGGGACGTGGCACTTTGTAATAAATAAGTGGGGTCTGGGTTGCAGTTTGGGCACTCGGTCTGTAAAAGGTTCACCATCACTGTGATAGGTACTCTGGGTAAATGTTCATTCTGTCTATTATTTCCTTTGCACAAAGCAAATTGTTTTTATAGTGCATGTGGTGACAACAACTACTGTTGTGAGGGATCTGTCCCCTTTTCTTGCCTCTGCAAGAGACAACGTTCTTGCTTTATGGTTAGATGTACTCACAGTTGCATGCAACTGACACTGAAGTGGATGGGTGGGTGTGTCTGCATGGCTTTCCACTTTCCTACTGACAAGTATCCTTGTGATAGAAGGACTTTGATTCTCTGTTCCAAGCCACAGATGATTAAATCTGCTAAACACAGAGACTCCTACTATGTCTTATTAAACTGTCCTTTATTGCAATTCCAACCAAACCTGTTTTTTAAAACTTTTTTTTTTTTTAAGAAATCACAAGAAGGATATTATAACAACTGCTAGCGAACTGGCCTGTGGCATAGGCTAAGTTCCCTTTTGTTAATATATATTTCTGATAGATAAAGGATAATCTTATATTCTTTGTAGAGACTATTTTTAAAAGTTTTACTGAGAAATGATTTAAGCAGTACTTAAATCATGAACCATCTGCCATATTACCCTGTTTAAGAAGTAGAACTAACTTAAAGGATTAAAAAAAGAACTTTTTTCTTGATACCGCCATTGAATTTGAATGTAAACGTAAGCTTTTACTTCAGTTGTTCTCATTATTCAGTTAATAGGGTCATGAAGGTTTTAAAGTGTTAACTGTACAATTTTTTTAAAAAAATGATAGCTGTACAAGTTTGGGGCATAATTCTTTCTGTATAATTAAGTATTTCACAAGCAGACACAGTGCAATCCTATGCAAATCAAATTGGAAACAGGTCCTGCTTGAATTCCATGGAACCCACAGGGTTAAAACTGCAGCCTTAAGGGAGACCACCCTACAGATTAATTGACTTAATAAAGGAAGTCACAGCCCTCAGTTTGCAAGTCATGAGCAGGCTCTTGGATTGCTGTCATTCATAAGTTCTCCATAAGTCAAAATTGACTTGATGGCAGATAACAACAAATCAAGCAAATTCCTACACACTTCTCTTCCGCCATAACATTCCAGTAAAGGTCCTGGTCAAACTAACTGCTCCTAATACCATTCAAAAAAGGCTCCCTGCATTTCCCCCCACATTGTCAGTACCTGATGTGTCCAATCACTGTTATGTAAAAGCTTCCACTTTGCCTTGGAATCTCCCCCCCCCCCCGCCCCAAATACATAGCCAAGCTAAAATAAACAACTATATTTACTTTGGTCAGGTGCAAACATTCATCTTTCTCTCATTACTTGTTTGTAGTGGTTACATTTGTGTATTTGAGCTCTAAATATAACTTCAGTATATATGCAGTCCTTTGAATTAAATCACATAATTTTTATGAAGATAGCAATATGGAAATTGATGTGTAATTGTATTTAATCCTTTTTGGAATGTGATGTTTAATTGCCACCTTCAGCTTGCCTTCCATATTTCTTTTATGTTTCGTTTTGTTTTTTAATTTGCATTGGCAAGTTCCCTGGAAGGGGCTAGAAGAGAGTTTCTTCCTACTGCTGTATATAATTCTATAAATAGCTCTATTGTCACTTTGTAAAGCAGAAAATATGGTGCTAATGGCTCTTGGCACCTCTAGGTGAAGGATAATTTTTTCACCTTATGGGTCATTGCAATTTTTAGACCTTTTTTGTGTATAGTGAAAAAAATTATCAGATTTTTCCCATTGTCCTTTTGAGTTTGGTACCCTAAGTCAAAAATACATAGAGAGATTTCATATTTGCTTCTTAAATACTTACATACTGATAAACCATTTTGCTTGACCAAGGGAAATAAACTGAATATTGTGTTTCAGCATTCGGAGTGCTTTGTTAATTTCCACACACGCCACATATCAACACCGGTATAATGTTCATGATGCATAATCTGTATGTGTGTGTGTGTATGTGTGTAGAGACCATCTGTTTTACTAAATGTTTCCATACTACTTTGACTATGTTTTGATTCTCATTAGACTTTTACCAGTTCATACAGTATCCTTACCAAATTTATTTTCCACACTAAAGAAAAAGGGATACGGAGGTACTTTGGGTAGATTTCCCACACATAGACACACACCGATAGGAGAGCTGGTATAAAAAATAAACCTCTTTTGGCAATGCATTAGGAAAACTTCTGGAACCTGTAACAAAATATTGAAAAATATTTCTTCCATCAGCCCTACATAACCAGCCACAACTGGTTGCAGTTCCCCTGGTGCACATGTAACACAGATAAGTGTGATGAAGTAACCATTTCTAATGTGAAAATACTGGCCATGTTATGCGTTTTTAAATTTTTTATGGAACATGCTTTTTAAAAAAACAACAACACTATATTGGTCTTTATTTGATGGGACATGAATCATGCTTCATGAGGTTTTGGAGGTTCTACATAAATGAAAATTAATGCATGTGCAGTGCACATTATAGTCTCACATGAAAAAGGCTTCTTTTTATTGTTTGGTAAAAGTAGGTGGGGGACTTACTCCTTATGAATGTGTCTGTTGCCTGAAAATTTCAAGCAGAATTAGAATCTTATAGATTGGAGAAACTGAACATAGAGTGGAAATGTTTGCAAGAATGGGATCCATCCATTTCCCCATTAGAATAGTGCAGCATTAAATTAATAGCTGCAAAACCCTGGAAACTCTTAAAATGAACTCTTATTTGATTAGCACACTACAATTTTGTTCTTGTGCCAGTGGGAGCTGTGGAACGATTGAAACTATCATATACATACCAAAAATAAGTGTAGAGACAATTAACCAAATAAATCAAAATTATTTGAATATTAATTCTAGACTTACAGCAAATACTGAGCATAGTAAAATGTCTTTCAAAATGAAATGAATTTTAGTGCTGCTGAAACTGCATGAAATTCAGATGTTCAGTAGTGATAGGTTATTGAACTGCTGCCCCACAGTTTAAGTATTAGTATAAAATGGTGGTTACCAAAGAACAAAGCAAACCAAGCTACTCTGGTAGTTTTAAATGTCAGTGCTGCATAATTTAGTTGAAAGTCACAATGGTGTTATACAAGTGTAATATTTCGTATCAGTCTGAAAACCTTTGTGAGCCCGTTACCGCAATTCTTGCCATATTTGTTCAAGTTAGCTAGTAGTTTAACAAGCATTCGTTCAAGTGATGGCTAATAGCAATCTTAACATCTTGATTTCCTTAGTTGTCCTGCAGAAAGCTCTGAGGTGATTTTGAGTCCATGCAAGGTGTATTACGAAAATCCATAGTTAATGGACCACATCATGAAATGGTAAGACTGCATTTCTTTAATTTCTAAGGGGGCATAACCCTAAAAATGTTGCTGTTGCATAATGCACAAAACCCACACATTACACAGTATTTGAGGAGGGGGGCATTCCAGCCAATTGTTCCCTTTCATGTAAGTCTCTATGGAGAATCTTGGGATGCATCTGCACTGCAGAAATAATCCAGTTTGGCACCATTTTATTTGCCATGGCTCAAGGTTACAGGATTTTGGGATTTGTAGTCTTATGAAACATTTAGCCTTCTCTATCAAAGAGCTCTGGTGCCACAACAAACTACAGTCCCAGAATCCCTTAGCATTGGGCCATAGCAATTAAAGTGGCATCAAACTGGATTATTTCTGCAGTGCAGATGCAACCTTGATTTAAAAAAAATTAAGGTTAATTCCTATGTTTTGGAACTCCCTCCCACCCTTTCTGCTTTCATTCCACTGGCAGGCAAATAACTTTCTATTTGGAGTCTTAACTGTTTTTTGCAGAAGGGTTTTTTTTAATGGGGAAGGGGTGATGCTGTATTTTCCCCTCATCTATTATATTTTATATGCTTTCAAACTTTATTTCAGTGCTGTTTTTAAATATTTACTATTAAGTTTGATTTTAGCTGTATTCTTTTTTAATCTGTGCTGTAATCTACCTGGGGTCTTATCGCTGGTGAAAGGCAGTATATAAATAACATTTGAAATAGAATAGAATATTTATGGCCAGAATTGTATGACTCCTTTGAGGTTTATTTAAATCTGCATAATTTGTTTTCCTTGTTCAGATTAAATATTCATGTGACAGATTACCATATAAAAAACTCTTGTGAAACATGCAGGAAAACTCCACACGGTTTATACAGTGGTAATTTGTGCATATGACAGTTTCACTAGTTATCTGGAAGCATCTTCCTTCCAAGATAAGAAGAAACAGATGATTACTGTCTACGTTCTTTCAGGTAACATCTGCAAGCCGAGCACTCACCATGTTATTCAGAAGCTTGGAAAGATGATATGTGAGTAATTCACACCACCTCCTGATGGTGCCTCTGGATAATTCCAGAAAGGGCCTTAAGAACTAATTATCTACCTTCCTTTTCATCGAGGGAGGGGAGGATTGCATAGATCTGAAAAAGAAACCTGCAGGTATGATGATGAGACCCTAGTTCAGCTTTTAATGCAGTTGTCGGAACTAGCAGCCACATGGGACAGCTAAGTTTGCTTTTTTAAAAAAGGATTTAGATTTTGTCCACCATTGGAGCTACAGTTGACGTTGTGTTGGGAAATTTGAACTACACAGTTTTGCTGTGTGAACGTACCATGTGATACTTGCTTGTGCAATAATGCTTGCATTCCTCCTTATACACCATACACACATACTTCAAGTTTCAGCTGAAAAAGCTAAAGTGGCTGATGTCACCAAGACACAGCCAGAACTAAATTGGCAACTAGGTTGTCAAGATATAACCAGAGCTAGCTTGGCAACTAGTTGGCAACCAGAGGACTTTTTCTTCAGCTGCCCCTAGGCTGTGGAATAGCCTGCTGAAAAAGATACAACAGCTGAATATGCTGTTCAAATTTAAAAGAACAAGATTTGAGCCAAACAATGGGTATTAAAGCACAAAAAGCTATAAAATATTTAGGAATTAATATTTCAAAAAACACTGTAGAATTATTTGATAAAATTATAACAAAATTTGGAAAGAGATCAAAAATGACTTAATTAATTGAAGTAAACTGAAAGTATGCTTGTTAGGGAAAATATCAATAATTAAAATGTCCATCCTATCAAGATTAATGTTCCTGTTTCAAATGTTACCAATTATTTCATCAGATAAACCTTTTCAAGAGTGGAACAAAGAAATTACCAAATTTTTTTGGAATGGGGAAAAAACGAGGGTTAAAATGAAAACTTTACAAGATCCATAGAGAAAGAGGAGGACTGGGCGCTCCAAATTTTAAATTATATTTTGAAGCTTGCGCTCTTACTTGGCTCCAAGATTGGGTAAATTTGGAAAACAGAAGGCTATTATTAGAATTGGAGGGGGATGACCTAAAATTTAGATGGTACGCTTATTTACAATGTGGTAAAATTGAAGCAGACAAAAATTTAATAATCATTGTGTTAGAAAGCCATTATTAAGACTCTGGCAAAAATATAAACGTAAATTATACAGGAAAATTCCGAAGTGGATTTCGCCACAAGAAGCATTCTGCAGATGAGAAATAACGGGAGGAGAAAATTGACTGACATATAAAACATTAATCAAAAAGAAAGAAGGCAACTGGAATATAAAAACATTGGAGGAACTGCAAAAAGATGGGCAAGAGATTAATTGGTTTAATTACAGACAAATTAGAGAATGTTTTAGACAAGATCTTAAAAAGCAAGGATTTGAGGAAGAAGAGAATGAATTGGACAAAATTATAGTTGGTGACAAAGAAAAAATGATCAGCAATATTTACAAAGCTATACTTAATCTGGACCAAGAATCTGAAACAGTTAAAAATGTAATGTAATGTAATAAAGTTTATTCGGTCATTGACCAGCAAAGTTAAAAATGTAATGATACAGCGGATGAAGAATATAGGGCACACAATCGAAAGTAGTAAATGGGGAAATATGTGGAATAAAATAACAAAGTACACAAAGTCTCAAAATTTTTATAAAATGTACCTACGCTGGTATATCACCCCAGATAAACTCGCAAAAATATACAAAAATAATACAAAGTTATGTTGGAATTGTGATAGGGAACCGGGGATGTTTTACCACTGTTGGCAGTCATGTAAAAAAGCTAAAACAGTATTGGAGGTGTATAAATAAGATAGTCAGAAGAATCTTGAAGAAAGAAATTCAGCTCAAACCTGACTTTTATCTATTAAGCATGTGCAGACTAGAAATAGAAAAAAAAATGGGGAAAAAATTGTTTTTACATGACCACGATGGCACATATTACGTTTGCACAATATTGGTAATTAAAAACACTACCAGAAGAAAGAGAGAGAGAGAGAGTTTAGTATATGGCTTAATTAATTATTTACATATATTTTTAGTCTCTATATGTTCATGTTTAGAAACAACTGTATAGGAAACAAGATTATATACCCACAAATTTTTTATTGAGGAATCTAATAGATATTTGGTAATAATAGTAGCAAAGATGCAAACAGAGAATCAAATGGGTTAAACTTATGGGATAAAAGCAAGTTACATAAAATAGAATATTTTGGAAAACCAAGAGATTGTGAGGTGAAGAAACTGTTAAGGGTTGAGGAGGAAGTTAGTATGTGAGGAGATGTGAATGAAGGTATAGGCAGGTTATGCAGAAGATAAGAGAGGGGAGAGAGAAAAATGTTAGTATGTATGAAGAATGGAAAATGATGAAGGGAGATTTGATAGATGGGGGAGGAGAAGGATTTTGGAAAGTTGAGATATGTAAGGAGAAGACAAAAGATGAATGGAAGAAAGATTTCTTAGACTGTAAGCCTGAGGGCAGGGAACTGTCTAACTAAAAGATTGTATGTACAGCGCTGTGTAAATTTACAGCGCTATATAAATAAGGGTTAAGAAGAAGAAGAAAGGACAGGAGAATTTGCAAGACATTACGGGATGAAATCTCTACGACCCCAAGTATCATAGCTTATGTAACTGGAAGGTGTATGTGATGTGTTTTAAATGTAAGTGATTGATGATCTGATTGTTTTATATTTTTAACTAATAAAATAATTTAAAAAAACAAATTTAAAAGAGCATTAAAGACCAGCCTCTCCTAGCAGGCTTATCCAGATTATATTTTAATGGTGAATTTTAAATTATGAATTTTAAATGTAGGTTGTTTAAATATGTGTACATCTTATTTATCCTTTTAAACTGATATATTTTCTAACTGACATTGCTTGTCTGTTAATTGTTGTTCCCTGCCTCGATCCATGGGGAGAAGCAGGTAAAAAGAAACAACAGCACAGGAAAAGATGTTGCATTGTTGTCTTAGCTTTGATGCCTTTTACATTGGAGCATATGCTTTCCTGGAATAGTCATGAAACAATACATCAAACTAAGGTACTTTAAGCTACAATTCCCATTAGTACCATCTAGTGTGCCAAATGGAAAGGGATTACAGTTGGCCCTCTGTATCCACAGATTCAAACATCCACAGTTTGCAAATATATAAAAATATATATAAATTCCAAAAACCAAAGCCTAATTTTGTCATTTTATGTAAGGGACACCATTTTACTATCACATTTGAATATAATGTGGGTTCTTCAAGAACTGATCATATAACACCCATCTTGAAATCCCTCCACTGGCTGCCTATTAGTTTCTGGGCACGGTACAAGGTGTTGGTTATTACCTTTAAAGCCCTACATGGCTTGGGTCCTGACTACTTACAGGAGCGCCTTCTCCCATACTGTCTGCCCCACCCCTAACGGTTGTCTGGGGAAAATTTACTTCAGTCTAAAAAGTCCAAACTGTCCACTGTTTCCCAGAGGGCCTTCTCCACTGCTGCTCCAAGGCTTTGGAACGACCTGCCGGAGGAGATCTGCCACATTACCACCCTGACGGCCTTTTAAAAGGCTGTTAAGACAGATCTCTTCTGGTAGACCTTTCCAAACTAGCCTCCCCTCCCTGAGCACGATGCAGCTTATTCCCTCCTATTATAGAGTCCTTCTTAGATTCCCCCCCCAACTTTGTTGATCTTATCACCACAATGTTTTTATATGTAAATAATTTAATTTAGTTTTATAATCAGGGATGTGCAGTTGGGCAAGGGATTAATTTTAACTAGATTTGATATGTAATACAGTGTTTTTAGATGCTGTAACCCACCTTGATTCCCTATGAAACGTTGGGCTATAAATCATCATCATCATCATCATTAATAGGACTTGAGCATCCACACATTTTGGTATCCACAGAGGGTCCTGGAACCAAATGCCAGCATATACTACTCCCAAACATCTGGAAGACTAGAGGTTTCCACTTCTTCCTTCTCCTCCATCTTTGTTTACAGCATTCTAAATGGCTTCAGAACTGTGTAAGTGGTTACCGTAGCATCCTGTTCAGCATTGCTGGTCTACAGATCACAAGTCAGATTCAGATCTATATTCAGGTCGTGTGTGTCAGAGATCACAAACCAGATCCAAGTCTTGTGTCTTCAGAGATCACAAGCCACATTCAGATCTTGTGTCTCAGATCAGGAACTCATTTTAAAGAGCTGGGAAAGCCCTTCCTTTTGTGGTGATATCACTTGGTTGAAGAGTTCGCTTCATGTAAGCATATGCTATTAAGCAATCTGGACTTCTTCAAATAGAGCAAGATGTCTAGAGCCACGTGGTGCTTTAGAATTTCTCCTTTCTTAGGGTGAAAGTGCAGGGGATACCTATGTGCCTTTGTCCATTTTTTTATGGGAAACTATTGATAACTATGGGAAGAAGCAAAAGCTTAGACAGCTCCCAGCTCCCAAAGCTGCTGTAATAAACTTAAATCTGCAAGTCTTTGCTGCTATAGCTCTCCAGGTACATAACTCCCAGGTTTGATGACCAAATGCTTTCTAGGTGTCCTAAGGTACAAAAAAGTCTCTCCACCAGGACTGGACAATTTGTGTCCATCAAAATGAGGTTGGTGAACAAACCTCACTATCCCTCACCTAGGCTTGCTTAAGAGTGGCAGGCCACAATATCTGGAGAGCTATTCACTGTCAATATCAGTGTGACTTTGTGTTCTAATCGCAAAAGAGGTCAAGGCACCACAAAATGTAGGACATTCAAGAAAAATGTAGGACATTACAAGTGAAAAGCTGGGCACACCCATATAAATATAAATTCATGCTAAAAATGGAGAACATTTTGAAATTCCCCCTGGACAGAAGGTTGAAATTTAGGACATGTCCTGGAAAAGGAGGGTATCTGGTCACCCTGCCCATATATGGTATTTAAACTTGTTGGGCAGGGGTAACTCTCCTTGACCTAATGGACTCTACTTCTGAGAAGGCTTAGCAAGAGCTGGTCTGTTTTAACTGTCCACCCCCAGCATTCTGATGCATTTCAGCCTCAGCAGATCAATTGCTAGGTCTCAGGTAACACTGAGGTCCTCTAGTTAGGTCTGTGAGGACTTGTTCGTTCACAAAGCAAAAGCCATAGAGACCAGTCGATCTGCAGGAAGCAAGGCAGCGAACTTAGAACAATTATTCTAAACATGTTACCATCAGAAGACAGAATGAGAAAAGAAGGGAGTTAAAACAAAACAGATGCAAAGGATGAGGAGGAGAAATCAAGTAACAAAGGGCAATCAGATTAAAGGAGCAGTAGAAAATGTGGCTTACACACACACACACACACTACACCCTCCAATGTGAACATTTTGATTACAAGTGTCTTCAGCAGGAAAGACTGTATGTAGGGTCTTTCTGGGTCCTAGGGAATCCTTTGCAAATAGAGGTCTAAGCAGGCAGGCTTTTCCCAGCCCTGATGTCCATGCTCAGTACAGAGGTATAGAAAGATGGATGGAGGATCCAAAGAGGTAAATTCAAATCTTTCTTGAAATTGTTCAGTGGGTTTTTATTTTTAAAATTTTGAGGCTATCCTTTGTTTTATATGAAGAATCTCTTTAGGGTATATAAGACTGCTAGGTAGCTGAAGATCAGAGAAACAAAGGTTAAGAGATGGAATTTAGCCATCTCCCTACATGCTCAGATTTCCAAATCTGAGAAAACTCCATTCTCCTAGATGCATTATGCATCTCCGTGTTTCTGTTGTCAAGCGAAGACTTTTCTATTCCAGCAGGCATTTTAGACCTGATTGTTCTTATATAATGGTATTTTTTTGTTTTAGTACTGTGTTGTTTTTAATATGTTTTTAAATTAATGTTGTATATGTTTTTATAGAGTCACCATAAGTCAATATTGGCTTATATATGTAGATGTGTTATGCAGCTAGAAGAAACAATCCAAACCCTTCTTCAGTGACTGACACCCAAAATGGCTTCTGTTTGGGACCAGCTGAAGTTTCTGAACACTGTTCAAAGCAGCCCAACCTAGTGTGTGTTACTAAGGTATCTATCACCAAGGAACAAATCCAGGTGGTGCACTAGCTTTAACTGTGCAAAGGCAATCCCAGCCACCACTAAAACCTGAGCATCCAGGTTCAAGGCTGAGTCCAGAAGTACCCATAAACGGCAAGCCTGTATTTTCAGAGGGAAATGTAATCACATCCAGCACAGTTTCAACCCCCTTTCACTGATCTGCCTTGTGACTAACCAGGAGCACTTCTGTGTTGTCTGGATTAAACTTCGGTTTATTTGCCCTTGTCCAGTACATTATTGTCCATAGGCAATATATCAATAGGAAGAATAAGCCTTGGCATCTATTACTTGAATATACAGCAAAGCACTCTGGCTCAAGTGGGACATGGGGCCATTTGCCCTAGAAGAAAGTTCTTCTTTCATACTAGGACATAGGTTTAGCTATGCATCACTATTTTTGCTAAAAAGAGGGGAGGTTTCTATATTAGTTTATTTTAATTGTTTTTAAACGTTATTTTAACGTATTTTATATTGTGAACTGCCTTGGGTCCCTTTTTGGAAGAAAGGTGGGATAGAAACGAAATGAAATGAAATGAAAAATAAATATTAGAGTATATGCATGTGCATAACTCCATAAATACAGGTTGTGTTGTTTCATTTTCAGCAAACCTTCCAACATGGACAAATGGCTTCCAAATGCATTGCTGCTACGTGATAAAAACTCTTTGGTTCCAACTTGGCTAAACCAAGTGTCTTGCATCCACTTAGGTGGCCTTTTCTTTGCTGTAGTAGGTTGGATCTTATGTGTTATATCAACAGCAGTGGATGAATGGAGACTATGGATTATAGAAGATGTACCGGGCATCAGCTCTGGCAAGATCTGGATTGGTATCTGGAGAACCTGTTTCATGGTTGATGCTCAGAATGATGAGCCAATGAAGAAGGAATGCTTGGAATTCCTGGAACAATACTCGAGCCTCCCAAAGGAAATTTTCATTGCACAGGACCTTATGTCTTTAGCTTCTGTTGTACAGTCCCTGGCTATAAGTTTCATGTCCTTTGCCCTGTGGAATGTTTTCAAGAATGCAAAACAGAAAAAAGTTTTGTTTACCTTTTTCACTATTGGAGGCATTCTAAATTTAATCTCTGGTATCATCATTTTTGTTCCGCTTTCATGGAACCTGCATTCTGTCCTAACAGGGAAGGGAATAGATTTCCCTGTACCCTTTCTTTTGCCATATCTTCCAAAAAAGCAGGATGTTGGCGTTGCTATTTATGTGGGGTTTGTTGCTTCAGGTTTCCAACAGTTGAGTGGACTCCTTATTCTTGGTGGGAAATGTAGGAGGTCCAATAGAGTACATCCTTTAATTACAGTTGCTGTCGATCCACCACCAAGTGCAAGTGCAAGTGAGACGCAAAGTTGTCCCCACTGTGGCTCATCTGTGGATCTTGCCAAACTCATGGCTGAACAAAAAATTTAAGTATTTAAAAGGTACATATGCAGTGGTAAAAATATTAAATGTATGTCTACGTTTTAAATATTTAAAGGTTAATTATGCAGCAGTGTAAATATTTGAAAGGGTGATTGTATTTTGTTCTGATAGCAATCATTACTTTGAGATGTTTGTTTTTACTTTGTGTTAAAAATAATTTTCCATTAAAAAATAAATGATTTTAATGAAATAAATTTAAAATTAAACCTAACTATGTTTCAGGGGGTATCCAAGTGAGTGTAAGCAAGAGTCTTAAACTGTGCCATACTTATGTTTGATACTACATTCTAACATGGGGGTTTCTGGGGCTGAGAGTATGTGATTCCCCCAAGGTCACGTAGTGGGTCTCCATTGCCAAGCAAGGAATACAGTTATTAATGTTTAACTGCCAAATTCTCAGTAGACATCCAAGGAACCCAAGGGCTCACAGAGCATATTTGGGTCAGTGGGGGATACAGTATACAATAACCTCTATTTTACAAGACATAAAGGAACCCAGTAGAAGTAACTGGATTATTCTGTCATGACCTTTCTTGAATATTAACTCACTTTTTCAGATGCAATGACTAATACTGTGACCAAACGACACAGTACATTAAATGTATGGATTGCACTTGCGGGGCAGGGGGGAGATCAGCCATTAGTGATGAGAAATCATCCAGGGGGTATTGGCAACTCCTTCTCCCTAGCCATGCAATTGGGCAGTAAAATCATTATCATTAAAGGATTTTTGGAGTTTCTAGAAATGTAGAGATGGCTGATATGCAGCCTCTGGGCCATGAGTTCCTCACCCCAATCTAGGAGGAGGAGAAGCCATCAGCAAGGGATATCTAATACTTCCTTCCACACTTAAGGCTGCCATCATATACACTGCACTTTCTAAAGACCTTTAGATTGAATTGACTGCAGGTTTCTCCGTGATTTTCTCTGCCCTTAGCAGTCTGTGACTTTGTATAGAATTTATCCTGTCAATACAGTATCCCATTGAATTCTGACCAAAGCAGAATAGAGTGGGATTATTACTTCCCTCAATCTGTTGCTGCAGCCTAAAATTTCACTGGCTTTTTTTGGCTTCTGCATCACACTGTTGACTCATGGTTAGGTTGCGGTCTACTAAGACCTCAGATCTTTTTGTTGCCCACCCTGTATTTGTCCATTTCATTTTTCATGCTTAAATAAAGTTTGCATACATTTATCCATGTCGAAATTCACTTTGTTCATTTCATTTGGTTCAGCTCTTCAATCTGTTAAAAGTAATTTTGAATCCTGATCCTCTCCTCATGTCAACTGCAGATTTGATGAACATCCCTCTATTTGGTCATCAAAGTCATTTATAAAGATGCTGAACAACACCTTACACAGGACAGGACCTTGTGGCATCTAACAAAAACAACACATAAATAGTTTCTAATAGGAAAAACAATACAAAGCGAAAAAGAAAAGAAAAAAGTAATGGCAATTAGATCTTCATTCCTGACTAATTAGCTAGCCTTAAAATAAATACCAACAATTCTTGAGATGGAGACTCCCCATGGTTTCACTATAGCAAAATCACAACATAAATAGTAGTACACCATCCACATCATGAGAAAGCATGAATAATTGGAAAAGACAATGATGCTGGGGGAGGTGGAGGGCAGTAGGAAGAGAAGAAGACCACACGCCAGATGGTGAGACTCAATCAGGGAAGCCATGGCCCTGAGATGACAAGTTCTGAGCAGAAGAGTAGAGGTCTTGAAGATGTCTCATCCACAGAGTCCCCATGAGTGGAGGGCGACTCAAGGCCAGCTAATAACACCACCATTGTTGTTGACACATTATTTATTTATTTTGCAGATTTGCAGATGTAAGCAATTGGGATTTTGGAAAAGCTAGCCAAACACACTAGAAAGGATCATAAGTTGCTAAAGTTAGACAGACTGTTTTTAAGTGTTTTTTTAATTACTGTATGAGGAGTTGTCGAAGAGATGATACACATATTGTTCTTGTTGTGCTGTAGAAGAGACACTAGGGGGAGACTCAAATGCACATTAGGGCCCGATGATAGAAGTAAACACTGAATTTATCATTTTACATCATTTAACCACTTTTTAAATGCATTAATATATTTTAAATATTATTAATCTCACAGAGCATCTTATCTTTATTGTGCTTGGCAACGTCTGCCCTTACAAAATTCTGTTTATTCTGGGCATCTAGTTTACTACATGAGCCTAAATATCCCGAAGTCACCATACCCTATCTGATCTCAGAAGCTAAGTAAGCCTGGTTAGCACTTGGGGACAACTAGTGGATACAAAGTTTTCTAAGCTATATTCAGAAGAAGACAATGGCAAACTACCTTCAAGTACTCCATGCCTAAGAAAACCCTATCAAATTCATGGGGTCATCATAAGTTGATAGGTGACTTGTGAATAAGGTTATATGACTATGATTACAGTCATCTTCTGGATCCCATCTCGGGAGTGGATTTGGGGAGACTTTGCTGTATTAAAGTGGAGATCCTCTCTCTTTCTAATCTATTGCTTCTGTACATCACAGAAAGAACCTAGGTTATTGGTCAACTAATATAAAACATACATACCTAAATATATACAAATGAACTTTCATGATCAGATTCATAAAGTACAAGGCAGCCCTGTCCCAGTTCTAATTCCAGGTGACATGAAAGGCATCGAAGGTCATAATAAGCAGTTTAAATTCAGTCCAGATGTGAATTGGGAAACTCTGAAGCTGCTTCAACAAGGGAATGATACAGATAACCCAGTCGTGATGTAACAAAGGCCTGCATCATCATGGCCAGATCTGGAATTTCCAGGAATGAGTACAGTTGACACATAAATCTGCATTAGGCAAGAGTATTCCTGGCTATGGATATCGAGTTCAAGGCTGAATCTGATACCATCCCCAGACAACAAACTTGAAATAGAGAGACTTCCTTGTCAAGGCTCTTGGAATGCAGAAGGTTGAGACCCTGAAAAAAAATAATCTGACTAACCTGTACTTTGTGACTAAGTAGGAGTTTTGGGTTAACCTCTCCAAAGAACAGATAACCTTTCCCTAGGATTTGCTGCTGCCTTTCCCCAAATAGAAGACTGCCCTTTCAGACCTCAGAGTGATGCATTGGGTGCCTTCCTCCCCAGTAGACAGAGGTTGGGGAAAGTGCTTTTTGTGAAACCCCAGATGTTTCCCCAAGCCCCCAAACTCTACACCTCCAAGCAGACAAAATATGCCCCAGAGATATCACTGCTCTTGAAGCCTACTGGCTTGACTTCCAAAAGCACTTCCAACTCCCCTCCCAAAATAAACTGAAAAGTGCTAGCTGTATTTTAAGCTGATTTCACAGCACTGCAGTTTGTAATGTATCTACACTGAAGTGTGTGAAAATTGGTCCATACACCCCTAAAGTTAACCAGCCCTGGCCATAAGGCAACTTGGGTCCTCAGGTGTTGACATCAACTCCCAGAAATCTCACTTAGCATGACCAATAATCAGGGATTCTAGGAGTTGTAATCTAGCAACATCTGGAAACCTTTACTGTGGGAATGACTGCTCTGGAAAATATCCCAAATCTTATATGCATTTCCTCCAAAGAAAGAGAGTGGATATCCCTAGCTATTGATTTTAATAATATATCCAGAACTTGTGTTGGCTTGGTAGTTAACTTTGACTGGCCAGTTAGTTACAATGTCTTCCTAAAGGTATTGTTCCTCACTTCTTGTTTCTCTATTATATCATTACTATGTAAACACATCATGCCAGTGTATTGATGGGTATAGGATAAAGTATACTTTGGACCTAGGACTGAGAAGCAGTGAGTTATTTGCTCCTGTCTCTGCCTCAGATTTATGTTTATTTTCACTTCTTAAAATATTTATATCCACTCTATATTGAAGGATCTCAGGGCAGCAATAAAATCAATTTGAACACTTTAAAAGAATTTAAATCAATAAGACTAAAAGTGTATTTAACCATTTAACATTCAGTTGAAATCATTTAAAACCTTGCAGTCTCTTCCAACTCTATTATTCTATGATTCTATGATTCAACTCTGATATACCAAGCAATTGTGGATTTTGAACTTCACTGGCACTTTTGATTCAGGGTGGAAGTGTATTGGCAGCCAGTGCAGTCCTTTTAAATCTGGAGTTTTATGTTTTCTTTAGAATGTTTCAGTGAGCAGTGCAGTTGTGGCATTTTGCTTTAACTGTTGGATGGCTGTTTCTGTGTTGTCTTCAAGGGCAGCCTACATAGAGTATGCTGCAGTAGTCAAAACTGCAAAGTTACCAATGCATGGACTACAGTGGCTAGGTTATTCCTGCCCAGGATAGGCCATAGTTAATAGATCAGCTGAAGCTGGTAACAAGCATTTCCATTTGGACCTCTAATGGGAAAAGATGGATTTGAGAGTACTTCCAAGCTACACAGCTGTTCCCTCAAGGGAATGTAGCCCAGTCCAGGACAGATCACTTACCCGACTCCTGAACCAAAAAACACTGGTCCATAGATTTAGTTTCAGCTTCAGTTTACTGGCCTTCATCTAGCTCATTACAGCATTCAGGCCCCTGTTCCAGCACTGGCACACCCCAGTCAACTCTGGCAATAACAGAGCATAGTGATAGCACCCAGTGGATTCATATCAATATCAAACAGCATTGCAAACAAGATGGAACACTGTGTGGTGGCCATGGAGCTGAACAGGAGTCCCCCAATATCAATCTCTGGAACTAGCCTTGCAGATAGGAATGGAACAACTACAACACAGGGCCTCATGCTTCTGTCAAACAGAGCTGGTCCAGTAGGATACTATGACCAATGATATCAAAAGTCACCGAGAGATCCAGGAAGAGAGATCCAGGAAGCCCTCCTCTTGTCATTTACCCAGTGTAGATAATCAGGGCAACCAAGGAGCTGAATTACATAGAGATATTCTCTATTAAAGCTTATTTTGCTACTCATGGTGGGACGAGGGTATAACAGAAATCAATTAGAACTTAATAGGAGGATGGAAATCTGAGTCAAATAGTAAGGTGAGACAAGAACAAAAGAGCCAGGTTTCCAGTTGCCTATTCCTAACTGTGGGCGGGGCATTTGCTCCCTGAGACATTTTGATGGCTCACGTGTCTCCAATTAAGTTTCGGTTTCCCAAAGGCCATGCAAGACGCTGAAGGATGCTCCAAACTTTACTGTAACTCAAAACTATTAACTTTTACAACAGCAACAACTGACGCTTGGATTGTGTCACCACAAGCTTTAGTCACCCACCAGCCCCTCCTTCTTTAGGGCTTTTCAGTCTCAGTCTTGGGGCGCCTTTCTTCCGGGCCCTTCTCCAAACACTCCCAGGCTGCTTTCTCCTTTAGCTCTGGTCCTGGCCTCTGCTCCCACTGCTCCCCTTTAGGGTCTCACCATTCCCCTTCTAACGTGTCCTTGGCCCGACACCTCCACTCTCCCTCATGAGGGTAGCGAAAGTCTCCTTCCCGCTTAGGGTCAGGCAGTATAACCTCCAAGTGGGGTCCTACCCTTAGCAAATTGTGCCGGTCTTGTAGCGTCACTGGGCAGCCTGCCCATCCGGGGCTCCTGACGACGGCAACTCTCCCTCTCGCGACTGCCTCCGCACATCCTCATCTTCCGCGTGCTCCACCCCTCCTAACATCCACCTGTCCCTCACCTTTTATACCTTCCCCTTGGGGCAGTGCCTCTTCCCCACTCCCTTCCTCTGGGTCCTCTCGCCCCTCTTCCCCCTGACTCACCCGACCAACCCTCACCTCCTCCCCCTCAACCTGGCTACACTAACCCTATAGCAATCCTGTTCTTCATTAAAACAAGAGTGACTTCAAACAATCAAATTAAGGTGGTTCCAGCCCAAAAGTACAAAAAGTTATGAAGGAGAATGATAGAGAAAGTAGAGGAAATTAAAAGCATACCGGGCAGCAAAGCTTACATTTAAATAAAACTCTGACAATGAGCAGCTGGAATGCAAATGTTTTTAAAAAGATGTCAATAGTCAGAACAGCTGGTGGGATCCATCGCCACAGGGGTGCCAAATCCATTTTCAATTTTATGTCTGTGCCTCCCGCAGCTGTGATGGTTGTGATGGGAGCCATTGGAGTGCTGAACCTGAATTCAGATAAGGGTTCAGCACTGGGAGAGTTCTTATACAACCGAGAGTCACTGTAGAAGGTGCAGCCATAAAAGTGAGCAAGGATTTTTCACCTTTGTGACAACTGATCTACTAGTCACCCCTGTTCTTAGCAGGAAAGATGAAGTGGCCCTGCTACCTATCTCTCCCTATGCTGCTGATGGAGTTGCTGATGCTACATGACAGGTCTTTTGCCAAGTGACAGAATGCACCTAATCTCGCTCTTACCTCTGTAACAGCAGCATATATCCTGGCCAGAAAAACAGTTGTATCTGTGGAGTGGGAAAATATTTACTTTATAAATCATAGGGCAAACACAGCTGAAATAATGTGTGCACGTCCTGTTCTGCTCCTTTACTCTTTCTATTTACTGTTTCCTTTACATGGAAATACAGGAATCATGCACCATATATAACAGGTCTATAGACAAATAAATAGGTTGGAAAGGAAATCATGCCTGAACACTCTCTAAAGCCAAAATGGCTAAACTGTGGCTATCTTACCTCAGACACATCATGAGATGACATGACTCATTGGAGCAGATGATAATGTTGGGGAAAGTGGAAGACAGTAGGAAAAGAAGACAACCACATTGTAAGTGGATTATAAGTGGATTCAATCAAGGAAGCCATGGTCCTGGGTTTGAAAACTTGAGCAGGATTGTTGACAGTGGTTCTTGAAGGTCTCTCATTCATAGGATCATCATAAGTTGAAAACAACGTAATAGCAAATAATGACAATCCTTCCCCAAGCACCTGGCACCCGTGGCTCCAGCATCTTTAGTGAGCTTGTAGAATTCAAAGGATTGTTTCTTTGCTCTGAATTGGAGTTATACGGAGGTTGTTCTGAGATACCTGCTCAATTTTCTTTTCACCACCACTGAGTAACCACAATTGAATAACCGAGTTGACCAAGTGAAGTCAGTTGCAACAGCCCAAGAGCCAGCAACCACTGTGGATTTGAGAGTCCCTGAAATAGGTACACCATCAATGTGATCTCTCTTCAGCATCCTCATTGCTCTCTTGTCCAGTCTGTTTTTTCACTCCCAGCTGCACAGTGCTATCACATGCATGCTTACTCAGAAACATGTTCTGGTCAACATACTGGGGCAGCAAAACACAAAGATTTTGTTGCTATTGTTAGACTAGAGATTGGAAACTCTTGCTCCATTGTTGGAGATTTTCAGATAAGGGGAAAAAGCTGGGAGTAAAAAGCATACTCCCGACATAATCAAGTGGTCACACTGAAGATTTTCAGACACATCACACCCATCCAGGACTTATCCAATCAAGATCCAGGAATGCGCCAGCAACAAAGCATTCATGGGGAAGTCCTGTGAATGGTTTGTTGCTGGAGCATTCCTGGATCTTCACCAGATAAGTCATGGATGAGCCCAACATTGTCTGAGAATCTTCAGCATGGTCACACAATCATGCCGGGAGTATGCCTTTTACTCCTGGCTTTTCCCTCAGTCTGAAAATCTCCACTGATTTACTACATATTATCCAAAGATCTTTTAGGATATTCTGAATTATAATCTGCCCATCCGTGTGACATGATGAGATAAAATCCTATTAGTTTCTACTTGTCCCTGGCATGAAAGTATTTATATGGCAATATAACTGCTCATTACTCATGAGTTGATGTTAAAGCTGAGGACATGCTTCATATAAGTCCCTTTTCTGGTCTTCCACCACTGCCATGCTATATGTAACTGCCAAAGAGACAGTGGGATATATGGGTGTGACATGACTGGTCCCTCTTAGATAATTGTCTTGTTTTCTAACAAAAGTGGAGAGACACATGGCATTGCTTTATTTACTCTAATATTTTTGCCATGAATGCTTAAACTTTCTGCATGTTGAAACTTACTTGTTCTTGCTTCTAGAGGTTTTTAGATCAGGTAACTGGCTTCTTATCTTTGGCTCTTCTCCTTAAAAAGTGTCCCAGAGGAAGAGGCAGCCTGAGCCACAGTAGCAACTACATTAGAGACAGGTAATCGGTTTTGTTGAGTAACATTGCTAACACAAATGGGAAAGAAAATAACAGAGACAGAAAAAGAGGGATGGGATAAAATTGCCATCTTTTCATCTCTTTTCATCAGCCTGAATAATGAGGTGTCTTTTGCACATTTGGCCACAACACTCTTCACAGCCACTGTATCACTAATAATAGTATCACTGCCAGTACTTTTCCTCCAGTGAAAACACAACCTGCCCGATATTCCTGCCACTCATTTCTTGTTGACCCATAAGAAGACATGGGAGGGAGAGTTGGAAGGGAAAAAACACCATGGGATGCTACAAGATAAGAGGTATCTCCAGTGTTCTTGAGGAGGGAAATGTGTATTAAGCTGTGTTGTTGTAAGAAAGTCTGTTTAACAAGAAGGTGTAAGCTCTTCTTCATGAGCTGTAAAATTGTAAAGGAATAAATGTATATTCCTTTACAATTGTACAGTTTGTGAAGAAGGGTTTACACCCAAAATTCATCAGCTGAACAAATAAAAAATCCTTTCTTATAACAACATGGCTCCCATACATATTTTTCCCACAAGAACACAGCTGTATGCTTCTTATCTTCTACCATAAGAAAACCTGTGTTCTTATCATGTTACTAAGTTTATTGAGAAACATTGGGTGAGGAAGTTTGTTAAAAGATTTTTGAAAAGCTATACAGCGTCAATAAATTATATTTGGACATATTTAACAATAGTTTTCAAGAACTGTAAAAGGTTGTTTATAAAAATTAATAACTTACAGCTGGCAATTCATAGAGAAGTTGTAGCTCATTAGTCAAGTATCTTCACTAACAACTTATACAATATATCAGAGACCAGAATATATTCTTTCTATTATGAACCACTTATACAGTGGTTACTTGAAACAGATATGATTAAATATTATTTCTTCTTTTAAAAATGCAATATATATATATATATTTGCAGATAAATGTACTGCAAGATTTCATCTGATAATTCTATATAAGAATCGTGGTAGTACAAAGCATTTTGTGAATGAAGACAGAAGAGAAGCTGAATGGCAAATGGTATGGTTTTGTCTAACAGAGGGTCAAGAGAAAGGGGCAGCAGAAGAGCAGATAGTGGAGGAGGATGTAGTGCTGCAACAAAAGCAAAAGGATCTTTGGACCTGGGACAACAGGGGGAAGGAGGTGTAGTGGTGAAAATCATCCCTGCTGTGAGATGGAGCTGAGCTGCTGGCTCCAGATCTGCCTGGGAGCCTACAGGGAAGGTCCATCTCCAGACAGATAATTCAAAGAGGAAAACAGGGTATGGTCTCTGTCAATTCGATAAATGTCTTCCTTTTGTCCCATGGGAAATGAAAAATAGGCAAGTAGGAGCAAAGTGTCATATTCAGCATAATCCGTGGTGCTAGTTTCTTGCTCTTCTTATGTAGGCATGCCCTTGGCCAAGTGAGGTCAGGTGACCCTGACACTGATGCATTTTAGCTTCCTTGGTCAACTCTAAATAATAATTATGAAAACCCCATAGCCAGCTGGAGGGGTGATAGCGTATGCTAACATTTTCCAGTCGTCCTTCTTTGACATTTTCATCTAGACACAGAACTCAGAAGCATTATGTGATTTAAACCGAATCACAAACCATATTTTATAACTGCTTCCTAGAAGGAAGCAAAACTTAGTTGTACTCCATGGGTTAATTTTGATATTTAGACTCCCCAATCCTATATTGTAACATGACTCCTTATATAATATAATATTTTTATTTATGTTTCCCCGCCTCTCCCAGTGATCTCAAAAATCAATTAAAAACTGCTAAAACAATAAAATACCAACGTCAGACAATAACAATAACATCACAAGCAAGGCGGGGTCATACATAGACAAGAGCATATCATTCATATCCAGGGGGTATTCATATCAGGGGGGTATGCTTGACCAAAAAGCTTGGTTTTAAATGCTTTTCTAAATGGTTCTAATGAAGCCGTCAAACGGATCTCCTCAGGAAGATTATTCCAAAGTCTCGGAGCCGTTGTTGAGAATGCTCTTTGGGAAGTAATTTTCAAGCTAATTTCAATATGGCTCAATATGGAGATTGCTATTTTTAATATGGCCCAAAACAGGGCCATAGATACATTGTTGTGTATTTTCAAATTATTTTCAATTTATGGCAACCCTAATGAAAGCCTATCATGGGGTTTTCTTGGCAAGATTTCATCAGGGGGATTTGCCTTTTCCTTCCTCTGAAACTGAGAAAATGTCACTTTCCTAATGTCATTTTCCTAAACTTTCAGTTACTGTACAGCAATTTGTTGACCCTCTTGTCTACCATTGCCTCTGAACTCCTCAGGAATTGATACAAATGGTAATTTCTACCACCATTTGTTCCATCCATTTCACTTGTTGCTCCAGTTCGGATCCTGAGTCCTATTACTAGCATTACTGATGTCAGGGAGGCAGCAAACGGTTTGGGATCCCTGACAACATACTAAAAGGAGAGTGAAGAAATATCAACCATATAGGCACTCCTGGCTGCCCTGGGGGCCACAAAAGTGGCCCTCTGAGCTCACACATGTCCCACAGCCTGCACTTTGTCCACCCCTGGCTAGAGAATTGTCCCTTACACCTCATTCAAAACAAGACATACACATATACCACTAACAGGATTCTGGCCACTGTATGCTGCGCCCAGATAAAATTGGCACAGTAGGTCAGTTGAATACAGATTATGCTCACTACTAAACATGGCAGGTTCATCCCTTTAGAAAAAGCCTATGGCTCCATGAGAAGAGGTCTCAAATTTAGTCTCTGACCTCCTCAGCTAAAGCTGAGCAGACCTTCTGTTTGACTTTCTTGGGAAACATTGCTAATCAACTGGACCAACCAATGTTCTGACTCTGGATAAAACATGTTGTTATGTTCCATTAATACGTATCTATGATTTTTAGCATAACTTATCATGTTCTTATCATGTCACAATAATGTGTATCGTCCTGCCTGTACTACATGTCATTGGCAATAGTGGTGGGGAAAACTAGTGCTGGGTCATGTCAGGTCAAAACCAGGAAGATTAACATAAGAGCCTTCTTGAGGCATTCACTTCTAAATGTGTGAAGGAGCCTGGAAGAATCTGTGGGGATAGTTGTGCCCCCTCAAAGAAACCATGCACTTTGAACATTCCTCTGCTATGGAACAAGTGACTAAGGACAATTTCACACTATACTGTTAATAGCACTGTTATTTCACCTTGATTGCTATGGTAGAAGGGTATTTACATTTTTCAGCCAAAGAGCTCTTAAGCCTCACTAAATTTGTTGTTGTTGCTGCTGCTGTTACTGTTGACTGTTCTCTGACATATGGCGACCTTGTGGATGAGACATCTCCAAGCCCCTTTATTCTCTTACCTCTTTGCTGAGGTTCTTCAGGCCCAGGCCCATGGCCTCTCTGACTAAGTCCAACCATGCGGCCTTCTTCTCTTTCTGCTTCCCTTCACCTTCCCCAGCATCATTTTCTTTTCTAATAAGTCATGCCTTCTCATGATGTGGCCAAAGTATGACAGCCTCAATTTAATCATTCTGGCTTCCAGAGAGTTCAGGCTTGATCTATTCTAGAACCCATTTGCTTGTCTTCTTTGAAAACCACATCTCAAATGAGTTTTCTTTTTGTTGGCTTTTTTTTCACTGTCCAGCTTTCACATCCGCACATGATAAAGGGGAATAGACTGACTTGCACAATTCTAACTTCTACCTTTACGCTTTAGGATATTGCCTACTTATTTCATAGCTGCTCTTCCCAACCCTAGTGTTCTTCTGATTTCTTGACAAATTCCAGAATTCCACAGAGGGCAGCTGTAGCAATTAAAATAAAATAATAGTGCTATAACCGTTTAGTGTGATGTGTCCCAAGTCAGTGAAAGAAGTACCTTCATTATATGCAGCGTTTTGAAACAGAGACAGGAGTTTTGATCAGTTCGGGTTTCTGACTACATGTTGGGAACACTCTTGGATTAACCCTCCCCCATCAGACTATCCCATCCACACTTTGGAGTGTGACCTGCATGTGGAGCATAACTGAGGGGGTGCATTCCTGTGTGTTTACACATTGGGAAGCAAATTCCTGAAGAAAGCCAATTCCCAGCTCAAACAGGAAGCCTTTAATCTTTCCTGTCCAGGAAGGCTCAAAGGGCAGGCTGGATGCCCAGCTTCAATCCAGAGTGCAAAATCACTGCCAGAAAGGTGATGATTCTGACAGATTACTGTCATAAGTAGTTGGACACAACACTTAAGATTTCTGGTTCTAACTCCAGCAGTTCCTGACAGAAGTAGGCAAAGTTACGAGTCATTTAGGACATAGTTACGTAGTATGAAAACTTATGGAAAAGTGACAGAAATTAGAAATGTTGCTGCCGTCTGCAGCAGCAAGTTTTCTGTCTGAAACAGTCCTAAAATAAACTGCTAAAAAGAAGCAGTTGTCAGTCTAAAACTGTGCTAAAAGAAGGAGCTAAAATGTGAAAATCATTAGCATCAAGACTTTCATAATTCTGCAGTATTTATTTATGTTGTGTTCCATTTATCTAATCACCCAACAAGACTAATTCTCCAGGCAAGAGAAATGTAAATTATAAAATCCAATAAAACAAACAAACAAAACAAAATCCCACAATGTAGCAGCGATTAAACCAGCAGAGCATAGATTTATAGAACAAACTTTCTTTGCAATAATCTGTTAGTACTAAGTTCTACTAATACATTTAATATATACAAATTAATACAAGAAGCAAATTATTTCACTGCTGTTGATAAGGAAGCTGTTAGCTAGGAATAATATAATAAAGTATTATATCAGTTATTATTATCGATCAATTGTTTTTCAGCATTCTTCGTCTTTTGGGTGAAGTTGTTTGAGCCACAGTCACGAATGTCACCTGAGACTATTTATACTTTGCAGCTGGTGGGATTTTCAACAGGATGTGCAGGCTGCCTCCTAACGCTGGTGACAATGAAGCACACAGACTGGAAGTTGTGGCTGGTTGAAAAAACCAGCACATATACTGCTGGTATTGTTCATGTGGGGATATGGAAGATCTGCTTTCCTCCTAATTTAAAAGGGTTTGATGAGTATCGCATACGCTGTTGTCATGCATTTTACTTTTATGAACAATTTTTCCCTGTTGAAATGAAGGCTTGCCAGATTCTGATGCTTATTGCCTCCTTTCTCGCATTTTTCGGGTTAAGCTTTTCATACCTAACTCCATGGAACATTTTTTGTCATAGACATAGCTCCATGAAAATTAGATGCTTGTTCATACTTGGAGGACTCTTTTGCATGCTCGCTGGCATCTGTGTCCTTGTACCTGTGAGCTGGAATGTGTATTCAGTCTCAACAAACCAAAGTATCCCTTTTCCTGATTCTTTCAACCTGCCCTCAAGGCCAATTGAACAAAGAAATGGAGGTGCTATTTATTTAGGATTTCTGTCAGGTATCCTATTGATCATAAGTGGACTTTGTATAATCATTCAGAGAAGTCTAATGAGACCAATTAGAATTATACCCATGTAGAAGAGAAGCTACCTCCCAGCCAAAGGAAGCATGTAACAAATGAAAAACACCTCTGAAAAAGTAGCCCACAGCATCATCTTTCTCATAAAATACTACCTGAATTAGATGAATAAGATGGTTAGTGCCTTAAAAATTCAACAGTTATGAATATTCATTGTCTTATGTAATATACTTTATTTGTATGTTGGCTGCAGCAAATAAAGTTATTTGTAAAAGAATTATTCATTTGCGTATTATATTTAATGGGTTCTTTCTAGTTTTGCCATCCTTTGATCTTGGCCCTATATTTATTGTTGCTGTTGTTGTTGTGTGCCTTAATGTAATTTCTGAATTATGGTGACCCTAAGTGTTTTCTTGGCAGAATTTGTTTGGGGTGTGTGTGTCTCTGCTCTCCTCTAAGGCTGAGAGAGTGTGACTTGCACAAGGTCACCCAGGGGGTTTCCACAGCCCTGTGGGGATTGGTTTCCAAGGGTCCTAGTCCCATGCTTAGATCACCATACCACACTGGTTCTCTGGCTCTATACATATACCTCCATTCACCTGTGCTCTATGACAACAGACGTGATGGCAGCATTACCCATTATGTTAAATCCATCTTTTGATTTGCATCTGCCGATTTATCTTTTAAGTAGCTGCTAGAGGAGCCCAGACAAGATTGCAGTGTGGGTAGATGGGGGAGTTAGACACTCCAGTTGTTTAGGGTATTCTCATTAGTTACATGTCAGGCAAAAATCTAGTATGGTGTTAAGGTGGGCCCTGGGGTTTGGTTCCAGGACCTCCTGTGGATACCAAAACATGTGAACACTCAAGTCCTATTATATTCAATTGCATAGTAAAATAGTGTCCCTTATATAAAATGGAAAAATCAAGGTTTGCTTTTTGGTTTTTTTTTTTAAATTTCAAGCTATGGATGCAGAATTCATGGATACAGAGGGCCAAGTGTACTATGTGGCCTTTGTGATATTCACATGCAACAGTGCTTCTGAATGTGATAGGGAAAGCATTAGAGAAATCCTTTAAAATGCTAAGCTGTGTCAGCTTTTAATTAAATACACATTGTACAAACACAATTGTAATGAAAAACCCATGTAATAGACTCCTGAAGATGTCCTATTTTTAACACTTGTAGGGAAGGCCTTTATGAACATTTAGAATTATATATGGCTGTTTTAGATTTCATGAATTTTGTGACAGCACCATAAATGAGCTGTGACATTTAAATGCCTGTTGCTTCTTTTTAAAAAAACAGAACCACTTGAGATTAGCTAGGAAATACTTCGAAATCTTGCATAATGAATTTATTATGATTCCTAGGGTGGAAAAATGTGGAGAGAAGTAGCATGTAATGGGCCTTCATGGCCACTGGGTGGTACTTGTAGAGCATGTAAGAAGAAACAAAGACTCTCCTGTTTTGACTGGACTAAAAGGCATTCTGTAGACATATTGAATAATTTCTTAATTTACCAGTCTGAAATCTGCCCATGATTCTTACAACCTTTATAAACATTTAATGTTATATGATTTCAAAAACAGCTAGAATTAGATATCAACACATTTCTAAAACTAAAGAAATATGGTGCCTGGAGATAAGATTGAGTGTAGTCAAGTTTACATTAAATGAATCAAATCCAATTTATGTATCTTCAATAATTTTTAAACTGAAGAGATGTCCATACAGGGCTCTAATGGGCAGGCTTTATGCACTTAAATTATTGTCAAATTTATGTTTACCTCTTTAATACACCTTTGGCATTACTTCCAGAAAGTCCTCCTCCCATTTTTTTCAATCTCTCATTTACTTCATGAATACAGATTGTGAACTCAGCCCCCCAAGAGCCATACCCTCCAAAATTTTATAGATGAAAACTAGGACATGTGTGACTAGGCTACATCAAAGTGTTGTCAAGAAGCCAAACATTAGGGCATTGAAATGCCGCCCCTCATTGCCGCAGCAACCAAATGGTGAGGCACCCCTGTGCAGCAAAAAGGGAGCTGCCTAGAGTGGCTCCTTTTTGCTACGTCGTAAGAGCTGCGTCACAGTCCTTATGATGCCACTTCCTGGAAGAGACGTGTGGGCGCTTAGATGCCCACACGTCATCAACACGCCCCCCCCCCATGTGGGTGGTGATACTCAATAGTCCTGAGCCCTACTATCACTGCCAGGGCACTGCTTCCTGGTGGTGTATACTGGGCCATTGTTAATGAAAAAGAAAAGATAGGAGAGGCAGCAGCAGTTTGCTTTTGCCTGAGCCAACTAGGAATGGCAAGATACTGCCCCATCCTGTCTTCTTCTCAGCCGAGTTAACTGAATGCAAATGACAGTATTTTGGCATTTTGAACTCAGTTGGCAGCAACTGAAATAAGCAAAGGATGAAGAGGGAAAGTGGGAAGAGGAGAGAGAAACTGAGACATTTTAAAAACAGCTGGAAAAGGTAGGACAACAGAGGATTAATCAGTACTGTTCCTGCCAAATTGGGACAGTTGGAGGGTATGAAGAGCTGGTTCTTATGTAACCAACTATTCACCACGGATGTACAAGAGGGAGGTATTACTAGGCTTGAAGAAACCCAAATACTTGTCAAAATACAGGAATTGTGGCCATGAATGGGCTGCAGTCTGGAACAGAAGCATTTGTCATTGCAGCATTTTGTGCAAGGTCATATATGTTAGCTGTCAAAGAGAAAATTTGGGTAGACACATGTTGCTCAGTGAAACAGTTCCCTTCTCAAGACCTATTTGTTGCATTCAAGTAAGAAATATGAAAGGGAAGCCTACACTTGGAAAAACAGAGGATTTTCTTTGTAATGGTGTGAGATGGAGGAGGGGAAACAAGAAACAGAAATGTACAAATGCCATACTCCTACACTCCCTCGTTCCTGAAGAACTGCGGCAGAAGTTTACTGACTAGACTGGTTCATCCACATGCAAGATTTGTTTTGTTATGTTTTAGGAATCTGAATAAACAGATTTTGCAATGTTGTGACTTGACATGTTATGACAAGATTTAGCCTTCAATAATATGTGATTTAAAACATACATTCTTTATACCATAGGAATGAAACAGGGCCTGAAAATCTGTTGTCTGAATACCAGCATATCATAAGCAATTCTTAGAAGAATGGATAGTACATGGAAACTTAAATTGTCTTGATTCATTCATTAGAGATGCAGATGTTTCTGTTACTGTAATTAATGTTAAGAATTATTGGGGTGGAGGGAATGTTTAAGAGAGATTCTTATAAATTCAAGTTATTTTCATAGCAAATATTATCTATTAGTGAAGTACAGTGCTCCCTCGGGTTACGAAATTAATTCGTTCCGCCGCCGCTTTCGTAACCCGAAAAGCATTCGCAAGCCGAAATGCCATAGGCGCTAATGGGGAAAAGCTGCGATTTCGTGCGAAAAAGCCGAAAAAAGCACCAAAAATTTTTTCGTAACCCGAAAAAACATTCGTAACCCGGAACAATTATTTCCTATGGGATTTTTTCGTATCCCGGAAATTTCGTAACCTGGGTATTTCGTATCCCGGGGTACCACTGTAATGTTTCTTTACAATTCAGTTACACTGATAAAGCAAGAAAGCCATGAAAATATACTTTCCCCCCAGTTCTATTTTCTGTTAGGAAACCTTCCTTTTCAAATAATGCAAATCAAGATAATTTTGTGAACACATGTTGAGAAAATAAAATCATAATGACTATGCACACAATAAGCTCAAGGTCAGTTGTACAGTGATGATAGTGTCAGGAATTACCCAACAGCAAGATATATATGTTCAGATTAAACACACATATGATCTCTTCTGCTTTTAAGTAGATGAGCAAAGAGTTGATTTGGACAATGCTCTATTAACTTGCAAAAAGGTGATTATGATATCTCCTTGATATCATAAAGCTTTGCTTTTCATTCCTGGCTACTCCCAAGTATCTCCCAAGACATTCCTCAAATTGCATTTCAAATCTCAGCCTGAAAAATGTGCCCACCTCTATGCAATCTCTTTCCAATTTTTTGACAGCCCTTACCAGCAATTTGCCTTTTCCCTGCAGTGATTTCCTTTCTGAAAATGTAGGTTCAAATTGCCTTGCTGTGAAATCTCTTACTCTTCCCACACATTGCTTGAAGCCATGATCTCTGAATTGAATTTGCTTCAGCCTCCTCTTCTGGTATGATTTGCTGCTTGTTGTGAATTTTTTTTAAAAAAAGAAGAAAGTATTTTCTATGTTGGTCTGAGGCTATTATTGTCCCCTACTTTTTATATTCTGCTTTGAAGGCATTATTTTAGAGTACATGTGCTTTGATTTTCCCTTTTCTCTGAGTTGATGCCTGGTGATGACTCCAAACATTGCTTTTCTGTGTTGCTCTGAGATAGTGATGTAGAACCTGAATCGACTGACTCAGACTCAAGTTGCTTCAATGACTGAACTCTAACTTGACTCGGCAATAAATGATGCACTGACTAGACTCAAGACTTGCATATTTTTAGCAACCAACTTGGTGGTATAACTTTATCCAGAATAGAAACAGCAAATGTGTTAGGCAATGGGCTTGAGGTGGGGGGTTGAGGTCTACCCAGCAGCCGTTACACAGCGCACATCAGAGAAGACTTCTAAAGCCTTTGAATAGCTTTAGAAGGATCCTTTAACCTCAAGCTATTGCCTAGCATGATTGCTGCTCCATTCTGAAATTTTTCAAACTTAACTTTGTGTGTGTCTTATAGGTTTTCTAGTTAGTTAAATTCAGCCCCTCACTATCACCTCCTTTTTTTCCTATGAAGGTTGGTTCCCAGATTTGAGACTCAACTTAGAATCATAAAATCATAGAGCTGGTCGTAGTGGGGGACTCCTTGCTGAGGGATACAGAAGCTGTGATTCGTAGGCCGGACAAAATGTCTCAAGAGCTGTGCTGTCTCCCTGGGGGCAAAGATCTGTGATGTGACAGAGAGGCTGACAAGACTGGTCAAGCCTACTGACCAATAACCCTTCCTTTTGGTCCATGTGGGAACCAATGATACTGCAAGACACAGCCTTCAGAACATCAGAAGGGATTATGAGGCTCTTGGTAGGAAGCTGAAAGAAATGGATGCACAAGTTGTCATCTTGTCTCTTCTGCCAGTCGAAGGGCACGGTCCAGGAAGGGAGAGGAAAATAACGGATGTGAACAACTGGCTCCGCAAATGGTGCCACCGAGAACAATTTGGATTCTTCGATCATGGGCTGTGGTTCAATGAGGGGGGCTTCTGGCAATGGATGGGTTGCACCTCACGCCAGTTGGAAGAAATGTTTTTGCCAACAGTCTCAAGAATTTGATCAGGAGGGCTTTAAACAGAGTTCCTTATTAAACAGCTCAAAGAACAACACAGATGATGGAAGAATTTTCATTAGTTTCTACAGCCAAAATAAGATAGCAGCCAGTTCTATGTAAACTTACCAGGAGGGCATAAAGTGTTCTACTTATTTGAGTGTTCCGCACATACCTTTGTGAAAGAGCAGGAATTAACTTTATAATTTTAAGTTACAGTTCACTTGTCCTTAAGTCAACTAGTTAGTCTGCATTGTAATTTCTTCTTTGTTCTTCTCCAGATCCCAGAAGCTGAGGTTTCTCAAGTATCATAAAGATTAGAAAAAATCATGAGGATAAGAAAAATCAAAGGCTGTTAGGGAGATGGATAATATAGCTCACTGTTATTCACAGATAGCCAATAGGATGGCTGTACAATGGAAATCAATATGATTCCTTTCTGGTATCTTCAAAAGGCAATACAGTTGTCCCTCCATATTCGCTAGGGTTAGGGGAACAAGACCCCCGTGAATATGGAAAAACCACTGTTTTTACCTGAGAGGACACCCCTCTAGGAATCTCTAGGTCCTTCAGTGCAACTCTGTGGTCAGTGTCCAACATACACTGACCATAGAATGGCACTGGAGTAGCTACAAATGGCCTTTCAGTGCAACTTTTAGTTAAAGTTGACCACAGAGTTGCACTGGAGGACCTAGACAGTCCTAGAGAGAACATGTTAATGAAATCTGTGAATAATCAAAGCCGCAAATATGGAGGGATGACTGTAATTAGTTTAATCTCATTAGTGGGTTGGTGTTTCAACCATGGCCTTTTAATTAAGCAATTTTCATAGTACTGTAGCATTTTGCTTAACAGCTAGAAAATGGCATCCCTTGTGTACACAAATTTAATAATAGGTAAAAGTATCGTCTAAAGTGATACTGTGCTCTGAAGAAATAGCCCACTTGATTCCATTTCTGTCAGGTTTACATAGGCCCATTACAGATGGGCAAAATGTGGCATGGCAGCAGCCGTGCTAGAGTTAGGGAGCACACACCATGCAGATGCTCCCTAACTCTAGTACGTACTGGCGGCATCAAAATGGCGGCGCCCTGACCACACAGGCGACTCCATTATGACATGATGGACACATAGCATCTGCACGTCGCGTCATGCATGTGATGTCATGAGTTGCGCCATTTGCGCAGTGTCACAAGCACGATGCAAAAAGAACCCGCTTTTTGCGAGTTCTTTTTCCGCCAGCAGGAAGCCTCGCTTCTCTCTGGCGGAAATCCAGGCACCGGCAAGCCACCCTTTTTGGGCTGTCTGTTCCGCGCCATTGACTTTCATAGGTGGAAGTAAAACAAAGTATGGATACATCTTCATATTCTTGTTTACTATTAGAAAATTAATTGTATATAGTATAAATATAATTCCCCTTCCTGTGGCTGATATAGTTGGAGAAAATTGGTTAAGGGGAAGTCTGAAGAGGGATAAGACCCTACTATCCTGTGTAAATTTACAGCGCTTTATAAATAAAGGTTAATAATAATATCCTATCAATAACAATCTTGTATCATTAAGCATGAATAGCAGCAATGCAACAATATCATTAGGACTGGATTTTCCAAAAGAAAAGAAAAGAAAAGAAAAGAAAAGCTATTGTCAGTAATCCATCAGTAATCTGCACTGAAGAAACAATGCAGTTTGATACCACTTGTCATGGCTCCATCCTATGGAATCTTGGGATTTGTAGTTTGCTTTGGCAACAGAGCTCTCTGACAGAGAAGGCTAAACATCTCACAAATCCCAGAATTTGATAGCACTGAGCTATGGCAGTTAAAGCGGTGTCAAACTGCATTAATTCTACAGTGGAGATGCAGCTAAGTCTCCTGAGTAAACATAGTTGCAGAGCTGCCAGTTAAAAAAAAAAGGATATGGCTCCTGTATCTTTGCTTGTTGTGTAAAAAAGAGAATTCATCATCTTGTGTGACATTACCTAGAAATCATGGAATAAGAAATTAATTTATAAATAAAAAGAAATAAAGTAAAATATCCCCCCCCCAGCAATCTGACAAAACCCAAACAATATTTTTTCCAGAAATCACAGAATATTCAGAATTATTTGAGGAGGTACCCTGTCTTGTATTTCACCTGGCAAACCTAGCCCACACTTTTCTCATCTCTGCTAAAAGCATTCAATGTTTCTGATGCCTTTGTTAGCTTTGGAAATTGCACTCCAAGAACATCTGAAGCTATTAATTGAGCAAGGCCATTAGACACATCTAATACAGATCTTTCCTGGCATTAAGAGCCTGGTGGCTATGCCTTCTTGCTATGTGACTTCAAGTCAATTTCAGCTTATGGTGATCAGAGCTTCCTTGGCACGATTTGCTCAGAAGATGTTTGCCATTGCCTTCTTCTAAGGCTGAGAGTGAGTGACTTGCTAAAGGTCACCCAATGGGTTTCCATGGCTGAGAGGAGATCCAAACCCTGGTCTCTGGGATTCCTAGCTCAAAAGTCAGGTCACTACACCGTTCTGGCTCTGAGAGCCATTGTGGGGTTTAATTCTTTCCTTGTCACACTCATGACAAAAATTGTCTCTCCAAAGCTGCTATTGCATTTCACTAGACCTTGCCACTGGTGTTAATGATTGCTCTAAGTCCATACTTTTGAAACTCATTAGGAGGATCAGAACCATCACCAGAAGTTAACAAAATGAAAAAGCATTTTCTTCAGAACAAAAATTTGTCAGGACTATGCCGGGGCAAGAGTCACATTTCCCCTTTGTTTTCTTCCCTTAGTCCTGAAGATGTTTTGGGTTTTCAAGGCACTGCTATTTATACATTTTTTTAAAAAAAGGAGGTGTGACTGTGTTTCATTTGCACAATTAACAGCAAGCCTCTTTGGACCTCTAAAAGTATCCTAGGTGATTAGATAGTGGTCACATTATGTACTCTTCACCATGCTATCCTTTTACTGAGGACACTGCGGAAAGAAAAGAGGGTAAAAAATCTGGAACCCAGTCCTCTGATGATGGGAGAAAAGGTATTGGGAGTGGGGCCTTAAATAATTCCCAGCTTTGCTACTTTTAGAGTCATGCCTACCCATCATCTTCTAAAATCAATTGCTTAAGGGCTTTTCAGGAAAGGTAAAGAAGGCAGCTGTTTTGGCAAGTCTGTAAATTTCCAATCTCCTTTCTACAATCCTTGATACATTTACTTGGGAGTAACTTTTACTCAATTCTGAGTAAATATGCTTAGGATCAAGTGTTGCAAAGACAGAGGCAGCTGCAATGTAAGGATTTGTGGAGGAACAGGTATCTCATGAGCATTTATTATGTACTAATCAAGGTTGTTCTTGAAGATCTCTTTTAAGCTTTGGCCTCAGGACCTTTAAGGCTCCAGACCATGCCTGAAACCAGTTGTGAAACTATTTACATACGACTTGGAGACCTGCCACACTGCAGAACTAAAGCACCTTGATACCACTTTAACAGTTACGGCTTTATCCACTGGAATACTGAGATTTGTAGTTTGGTGAAGTATTCAGCCAGATCTGTCAGAGACCTCCGATGTCTCACCAAAATACAAAATCCCAGGGTTCTGTAGGATAGACTCGTAGCAGTCATAGTGGTGCTTTACTTCCCATGCAGAAACCCAATTCAAACTAGAAAAAACCCAAAAAATGGGTAGATTTTCAAATGATGCCAGGGGTTAACCTCAACAAAAAGTGGACAAAACCTGCAAAAGCGGGTAGATTTTTAGATGTTTATGTGATAGAGAAATGATGCGACATTAACCTGACAGAAAGTAGCCAAACCCCACTCCTTTTTCAATTCAGGAACTTCCGAAAGTAAAAAGGAGTGGGTTTTTGCGACTTTCCATTCAGGTTAACGTCACATTATTTCTCCTTTATACAAACATGTCTGAAAAACAACCTGCTTTGGTGGGTTTTTTTCAGACTTTTAAATCTTGTTTTGTGCACGGGATTTAAGTAATTTGCCTCTGTGTGATAAACTCCTTAGTCCACATTCACTACCACTTCTTTCGCACAATATAATAACATCCAAAACCTGTAAACAGTGATATCTTCATTGGCTCAATACAGCTATCACTAGGTTGTGGAGTTTGGATGTTATTGTACTTTGCTATATGACCATCCATTCTGGAGAGTAGGGGTCAGATCTCACCCCAGCCATGAAATCCACTGGTTGACTTCAGTGTTTTTAGGGCAGATTGCACCCTCTAAGCCTCAGAGTAAGGCAACAGCAAACCTCCTCTGCAGAAATCTCGCCCCAAAAATCCCATGATAGATTTGCCTTAAGGTCGCCATAAGGCAGAAAGAACGAAGGCACACACCAAGAACAGCAGATGGCCATCACTGCTTTCCCTGGATATGGCTCCTTTGTATAGTTAGCCTCAAAGGGGGGGAAAAGCTACTTAGCTCACAATGATTCAGGCCTCCCCCTATTCCTTTAGGCGACTCCTCAAAGCTGTTTTATGAAAGCAAAACCACTCTGGGAGACGCTCCATCATAGGCAGGGTGACCAAGCGCCCTCCTTTTCCAGGACATGTCCTACATTTCAGCCTTCTCTCGTTTAAGCATCACTAAGAAGCATGCATTTTCAACTTCTATTTGATAAACTACTTCCATTTTCCTCGAAGCCCCTTCATATGAAGGTGTCTCGTCCTCCTCTGCAGTTGGGTCACATATCTGGTCGCCCTGTAGTAGTGTCCTTAACTTTTGCTGAATGTCCTCCATTTTCCCTGAAGGCCCTCCTTTGCGACTGGGACACCTCTCCTCCCCCTGAATTAGTGTTTTTATGTGATAAATCCCCCCACTTTCCTCGGACACATCTCCTCCTCAGACTCTATTCGTATTTCTCCTGGCAGGCCCTCCATGTCGTCCCTTTGCGGTTGGGACATATCTGCTCAGTGTTTCTGAGTTTTGGTCCATGTCCTCCATTCTCCTTGAGGGATGGATATATTCGTGTTTTTATCTGGCAAGCGTCCTCCATTTTCCCTGAAGGCCTTTCCTTTGCAGTTGGGACCCCTCTCCTCACACTCTCCATTTCCCTCGAAGCCCCTCTTTGGCGCTGAGGAGGACAAGCCTCACTCACTCCCCCACCGCCATCCCTTCTCGGCCCTCTCCTTTCGGCGATCCCCGCCCTTTCCCACTTCCACAAACGACGTAGTATTTCTATCTCCTCGGAAGTCTCCCTCCTCCTCCTTTCCCGGGCTGTTGGAGTCTCTTTCTCCCTCTCCGCCTCCCAAGAACCCAGCCTCCTTCAAAAGGAGGAGGCGGGCGGAGAGGGAGGCCCGAGAGAGAGAGAGAAGATGGCGCGGGGGAGAGGCTCCGAGGCTGACAGAGGAGGGAGGGAGGAAGGGCGGGAATAGTGTGTAGGCCTGGCTGAGGCAAGGCTTGGAGGGAAGGAAGGAAGGAGGAGGAGCGAGGAGGCGGCGGCTGGGGAGCGGGAGGAAGATGAGGGAATGCCCGCAGCGGCGGTGGCGTCGGCGGCGTCGGGGCTGCTTGGGCCGAGGCCGCGGGGCTTCCCCTGCTGCTGCTCCTCCTGCTCTCTAGTCCCGAGGGCGAGGTGGAGCCGGAGCCGGAGCGGCGCTTCCCGCCGAGGCTGAGGCCTGCCGCCAGTGGGAGCGGAGGGGAGGCCGCCATGCCTTGGCTCAGCGGCGGACGGAGGCGCAGGAGGCAGCAGCAGCGCCAGCAGCAGCCCCAGCAGCAGCCCCAGGCCCAGGCGGCGTCCGCGGGGGCAGGGGAGCCCGGGACAGCCACCTCCGCCGCCGCCGCCGCCTCCGCCGCCTCCTCCTCGGCCGCCGCCGCCTCCACTGCCTCCTCCGGGGCCGGGCCTCGGGGCAGGGAGAGCTCGGAGCTGCCCTTGCCCTCCGGCTGGGAGGAGGCCCGCGACTTCGACGGAAGGGTCTTCTACATCGACCACAACACCCGCCAGACCTCCTGGATCGACCCCAGGGACAGGTGAGGCAGGCAGGCAGGATTGGAGCAAGGCTGCCTCCCCAGGACTAGCTTTGGGCGGCGCTTCCCGGGGCTCTGGGCCCGCAATGAGGGCTTCTAGGAGCGGACGTCTGCTCTGACCTTTCAGGGGTTTCGGACTCCAGCTCCCAGAAGCCTCTGCCATGTCGGACAATAGCCTGGGATTCTGGGAGATGAAGTCCAAAAGCCCTTAAAGGGCACAGTTTGGGGGCCACTGGTTTAGCCCATAGGCTGCCTATGAAAATATGATGGGAGGCCTTGTCAAAAGCCTAGGTCAGTGGTCCCAAACGGTGCTCTTTAAGAGACTTTTTGGACTTCATCTCCCAGAAGCCCCAGCCATCTGGGCCAACAGTAAGGAATTATGGGAGGCGAAGTCTAAAACATCTGGCGGACCAGATTTAGGGAATGACTGATCTAGATGGGTCTCTGGGCCAAAAACACCCTTCGGAAATAACCCCCTTTGAGAGCCACTGTCTAGGCTCAGTGCCAGGGGATTCTGGGAAGCGTAGTTTTGTGAGACATTGAGCCTCTCTGCCAGAGAGCTTTTCTTGTCACAAAGCCAAGGCACCTTTGCCTCTTCCAAAAGGCACCTCTTATCATCACTTAAGCTTTCTCTTCTTGTTGTTGTTGTTGTTGTTGTTGTTGTGGGCATTCAAGTCATTCTGGACTTACGGCAACCCTATGATGGGGGTTTCTTGCCAGGTTTCTTCAGAGGGGTTTTCCCATGGCCATCCTCTGAGGTTGAGAGAGTGTGACTTGGCCAAGGCCACCTAGTGGGTTTCCATGGCTGAGCCAGGATTCGAACCCTGCTCTCCAGAGTTATATAATCCAACGTACAAACCATTGCACCAGACTGGCTCACAAGCTTCCTCTTACAGGATGAATGTCCACCAGTTCCAGACGCCACAACTCCTTTTTGTTCCATGCAGTTTGGAGTTGTGGTCAAAACAATAGTATTTTATATGTGTGTGTGTGTGTGTGTGTGTATAAATGTGGCTTGTTCAGAATAGCAACCCGGTTCATTGAGATTTTTTAGCATCCTTGCATGTTTAACATACTCTAAATGTATTTGTAGTAGCAACAGATTTTGACTCATTTTCGTCACTGTTCCCCCCACTTCCATATTTAATATTTAATATTTGGGATGGGGAAAAACCTGATTGTTCTGGCAGGAGGTGCCTTTGTTTCCTGGCATCTCTCAACAACTTAGCGTTGTGTTGTGTGTGACCCGGATTCTCCTGTATAGAGACAGACTTGGTCAGATTTAGAGAAATATAAAACTGCTGTCCAGTTAAATGTCCTTCCTGTTTTACTTACGTAGTAGCGTTTTCCTTCCTTCTTTAAAAAACGTATTGGGATATACATTAAATTATAGTATCAGACATGTAATTTTTTAGCCCTGTGTTAAGGAGTAACTGCGACTTAACTTTTCTTATTTGTGCATGTTTTTACAGCGCTTTATTTATTATTAGAGAATTCCTCTGATGGTCAAAAAGAAGATGATTATCTTTGGTGGTGTGTACACTGATGTGTGTACACCAAGTTCTACATATAAATTATAAGATAAATAATATGTATGTATATCTTTTGTGTATATAAAGTATATACTTGCTGAGTAAGAAAGCCTGTCGTTTTCAAATTCTGAATGGTTCCCATTTTGGAAAGGAAACTTCTTTCTTGGGCTGCTCTCTATGTGTTTATTGTTTGAAAGCAGTTCCTTTAGAAACTAGGAATGTCCTGTATGGTGAGCATGCATGCATGCAGTTGTGCTGTTAATTGTTTAAGTGTGGCATTGAAACCTACCTAGTAGTTGTAATAATGAAACAACAACAACGACTGTGAACGCCTTCTCTGTGGAGCTGTCAACCTCATGGATTGACTTCAGTTGTCGAAAAGCGGTGTGCCTTTCCCTCTGAAGAGCCTTCGTGGCTGAGCGAACGTAGCATTGAACTTGAAACTGGGAGACAAGTTAAACTGCATTTCGGCTGTGGACTTGGGAAGAGTGATAATTGTTCAGTTTCCCATGTCTAAACACTGGAAATAGAAATATGCCGCTGGAATGTTGTGAGGAGGAATGAGAACATTGCATTAAGGTGCTTTACACGTGCAAAGCTATATAGAAATGATTACTTGTAAAAACACCACGATTAGAAAACTGTCGTGGGTGAAATAATGCAGTGTTTATTTTTACAGTCTTTGACACTAATCCCATAAAAACACACGTTCAGATTTTCATTCATGGTCATGGTTGGGAAGTTTGCTTTAACACTGAGAAGTCATGTGTGAATTATTGTAGGAAGAAGGACTTTTTTAAAAATAGGTTCTGTATTAAAGAACTTGCATCCTGTTTGTGTCTATTGTGCTTGAGCATTAAAAGCACAATAAAGAAAACAAGCAGCATGAATGAGGCTGTGGTTCCTCTGAGCTGTGCAGACTGTTTCCATGTGCTTTCGTGGACCTTAGGACAAGGACAAGAGATATAGGCCAATACTAGAGTAAGACTGGTTTAAAGTGAGCTGTGAAGATTAGTGCATTTTTGCAATCAGTGTGAGAAATATGCCAAATTACACTGCCCTCCTTTTGATGCGCACGCTGGGTGGTGATACTGTTGAAACTTGCCTGAGTGTGTTTTGGTGGTGAACTTTCAGGGTTATTAAAAGACAGTCCAGTATTTCAAAACAACAACAATACTTATTTCTTACCTGCCTCTTGAGGCGGGGAACAACAACCAGTAACAACTAACAAACAACATCAGTTAAAAAACATCAGTTAAGGATTCTACTTCCCAAACCCTTTCAGGTTTTGATCAAAGTGGAGAAGTGTTTGTGATTTCTGTTGCCCCTATCCTGCCACCCTCCTCCATCCCACCCTTTATTTACCCTGAACCAAGAAAAGAAGTGAAGAAGAGGGTTTTTACTTCTTTCCTCTTTTGCTATCCTGCCATTTCACATGCCCCTTAGGTCTTATAGTCTTCCCAAGGCCATCTATGGTAAGTAGCCTTTGGGAAAATGCCTACTAGTCCTGTATACCATTACCTTTTCAGTCCCAATTCTTGATATGTAGAAGAGCACACCAGGGCCGAGAAGCCACAGTTCTACTCACCTATAACAAACTTCAAGCAACAGTGAAAATTTAAGACGGCCTTTGGTGGTACAGTATCTTTCAACCATATGCTACTCTTAGCCCTTGACATTTTTGTCCTATGTTGCCTTGTTTTTACAGTCTCTCTCCCTCTCTGACCCTGCCTCTCTCAGTCTTCTTACCTGCCTGAAGATTCCTAAATAGTTCTATACAGGGAAGGTTTTTGTCTGCTTTTCCCTCTGTGTTGAACTCCCTCAGAAATTTCTTCTTGGCCTGCACAACACCAGGGGTGAGAAATCTCTGCCCCACAGGTCAAATGTTGTTCTCCACACCCTTTAGATTGGACATCTTGGCTGTTGTTTTTTAACTAAGATCCATTGTCCTACTAGCCTGGCTTTCTATTACTGATATTATTAACACCTTTGTACTCATTCACCCATATAAAGTTAATGGAGGAAACATAACACAACTTGGATGCAGATGAATGCCAAAATTCACATGTTGTGTTTTATGTGGCAGTAATCACACTTGCAACTCCATCCAGTTCTGATTTTCATCCTACCCACTCTTGGTTCTAGCCATTTTCACTGCTGATTACATCAGGATTTGATCAAGGTAATGTAGACCTCTTCAAGGAAAAGATTTTCCCTTCCCCATTGTGTATACAACATGTGCGATAACCAGCACATTTTATGCTTTTTAGTCATCTGCTTGCTAATGACCTGCATCTGTACTCCAGAGATTCTTTCTCTACTCAATTTCTAATTCCCAACTGCTTTTTTTTTAATGTTTTTACTTGGCTAAATTTCTGTGTTGTCTCTACTTCTCAGTGTTTAAGATAGTTTTGTTCTCATCATTGTTCCCAAGCCCTCCCTTTTTGTTTGCCTTACTTAATCTATTGAAGCATCGCCATTTACTTTGCTGAAAGATAAAGCCTTGGCACTCTCTTTGATTTCTCCTCTTCCCTGCTCTTCCAGATCATGTTGCTTCTCCCTGGAGTGTTAAAGAAAGGTGTGTGTCTTCTTGGCAAAAATCTTGTCCATGCCCTGTCTGTTGACACACCTTGATCAGTTTAAGTCTGTCAAATGTTGCTAAAATACTTCCTCTTCTTTGTTGTCCTTTCCATTTGTTGCTTCTCCTTGGAGAAGAAGGTATTTCCTGTCCACTCCAAGATCTCCATAAGAACTATGGAAATATCTCCTATGATACTTTCATAATGCAAGCTCACTTACTTCTCCCTCATACCTTTGCTTTAGAAGTTTCTGTTCAAGTGAAGCCTTTGGCACAGCCACTAGTGTTGTTTAGGATCTGTAACTGCAATAATATATTTAACTTTCCAAGGTTCAACGTCTCTCATCTTTCTCTTTTGTGTTTCTGGCTTTTTTACACAGGTGGGCAATTGTACCAGAGAATGGTGGGTAGGATCTGGTGACAGTAGTAGTCAGCAGGTCGGGCTGGCATTATCATCTCCTTGGGCTCTTGCCAGTGGAAATACACTTGTTCATTCACATATTCTCACTCTAATGTATGTAGAAAGATATTGTAGCACCTTTGAGACTAACTGAAAGAAAGAAGTTGGCAGCATGAGCTTTTGTAGACTTAAGTCTACTTTCTCAGAAATCTATGAAAGCTCATGCTGCCAACTTTTTTCTTTCACTTAGTCTCAAAGGTGCTACTAGATTTCTCTACATACTGATTCTACAGATTAACACAGCTATATCTTTGAATTCTAACATAATGGTACATGAAGGGAGGATTAATTCTACCATCTCATATGCTGCATTATTCTCCTAATCACAGCTCTATCAAACAGGTATTTGGCGTGATTTAGATGAGAATGAGAGTAATCCCAGCATGCCATCCCTCCTGCATGTCTTCTTCACCAGCTCAGTTGCATCCCAGTGCAGTTGTCCTCACTGCTATCTTCAGCAGCTAAATTGCACTCGTGTAGCCCTTCAAAACTGTCATATGTATGAATGGTACTGTATAAATAAGCAATGAGGAAGTGTATATATTACATATCAACAGAAGCATTGTCAAGATTACAATTTCAGTTTGCTTGATTCTTATGAAAGTGAATAATGTTGTAGCGGTGTATCAGGTCATACACCCCTTATCTGCATTTCCAAGGAAGCAAGCAAGAACATTTTAAAGTATTTTACGGTCCTCTGAAGGAAGGAATATGTGTTTTTTAATACTGAACTGTGCTTTCATAAGTGGAAAGCTTGACTATCAGCCAGAACTACCTTGCCAGAAGTATGTGTGGAATGTCGAGTAAGCCCCAGAAATGTTTAAATTGTGCCTTTGTTTAATGAAAACGGTAAAAATGTGTGCAATTCCTGTTTTAAAAAAACAACAGTAGAACAAGTGTACTAGCCAAACTTCTCATACTTTTAATTTTTGAAAACAGTTCTTGTGTGAGCCATTCTTCCATGTACATGGTTCAGTTCAATGCATATAGCACTAGGATTCAACATGTTACTTTAGAATCATAGAATAATAGAGTTGGAGGAGACTGCAAGGGCCATCCAGTCCAACCCCTGCCATGCAGGAACTCTCAATCAAAGCATACCTGACAGATGGCCATCCAGCCTCTGCTTAAAGACCTCTAAGGAGGGAGATTCCACTACACTCCAAAGGAGTGTGTTCTACTGTCGAACAGCCCTTGCTGTCAGGAAGTTCCTCCTAATGTTGAGGTGGAATCTCTTTTCCTGGAGCTTGCATCCATTGCTCTGGGTCCTAGTCTCTGGAGAAGCAGAAAACAAGCTAGCTCCCTCCTCAATATGACATCCTTTCAGATATTTAAACAGGGCTATCATATCACCTCTTAACCTTCTCTTCTCCAGGCTGAACATTACCAGTTCCTTAAGTCGTTCCTCATAGGTCATGGTTTCCAGACCCTTCACCATTTTAGTCACTCTTCTTTAGGTGTGCCCAAAGGCTATAGTATACCAGCGGAAGCTTTTATGTCAAGCAAAAGACTGCCGTGTCACAAATTATTTTTGAAAATCCCTAAAACCTCCCAGAGCAGTATGCTATATGACACCAGCCACTGGTATTTGAGAAAGATAATCTGGAGTTTCCTTAGACATAGATTAAGAATTTACATATTTCTGTGGTTTCTATGAAGGATGACATGTTGCTTGTTGTGTATTGTATCCATGAAAATGTCAGAAAATAGTTATAGATTCTATACGTTGTACACTTTAAGAATTAGTGTGAATGTGACATCCATTGTTCAGTAAGAAAAGCTGAAATGTACGCATTTATATACTCATTTTGCATGTTCTGCTGTACTGATTTTCCTTACATATGGGATAATGGAGCAATGTGATGTACTGACTCTTCAGCACCTACTTTATTTTTTTATTTATTCCATTTATTCACCACCTTTCTCCCATAGTGGGACCCAAGGCAGCTTCCAAAGAGGATGAGCTTTAGTGTTTCTTTTTTAAAAAAACATACACAATTAAAAACATCCACCTTATACTGTGTAAATAATTTAAAAACCAAATGAAAGTTAATAAATAAAACACCCATCTCCAAGAATGTTCCCTGTTTATCCCTTAAAAGCCGTTACTATGTTATGAAATAACTTCCTTTCAGGTATGCATAATTTACTAGCCTACATACATGCCTGTAAATATCTATGGTCTTTGCATTACAGTGGCACGTAATGTTTCCAGATTTGATCATCTTGAGGCACTTGGCAGGTGAAATATTTGTGGATGGTAACATGCAGTGAGTGTTTGAGTAACCCTTAGTTAAAAATGTGAAGACATATGGGGGATGGCTAAACTATTCTGTAGATGAACTAACCTGATATATCTTTATCTATGGGACAATACCCGTTTTCGTAGAGTGTAGTGCAAATGTCTCAGGCTCCTCTTACTTGCATGATTTTTAGAAGGTCTTGTGTATAGTTCTATGGAATGCATTGTCAGCATATATAGAACAGGCAGGAAAGGATTAAATGGGTGCAGTGGGAATTCATCATAATTCTGAAGTCAGCAGTTAATTCAAATCAGTGTGCTTAACCGTTGTCTTCAGCTGCCGTAATAGTATTAAAATTCTCCCCTTTAAATAGATTAGTGAAAATGATCTTTTGAAAAATATTCAGTCAACTTGTATAACTATCTAGGACTATACTAATATTGATCAGTTCTTCATAACATACATTGAATAACTAGGGCCTGTTACAGACTGCCAAAATAAAGCTGCTTCGGGTCTCTTTGGAGATATGCTGTTTAAATGATGCATGCATCCTAAGAATCCGGAAGCTGCACCAAAGCTGCACTCCAGTGCTTAGGAATGGAGTGTGGCTTTGGCGCAACCTCAGGACTCTTAGGACCCATGCATCATTTAAACAGCATACCTCCAAAGAGACCCGAAGCAGTTTTATTTTGGCAGTCTGTAACAGGCCTGAGTGTTGTAAAAAGATCAGATGAGACGTTTCAGTAATTACATGCCCTTGGTTCAAGAAAATAAGAACATTTTTTCCTCGCATACAACTTAGGTCTTACAACTGGTGCCATCTCTATGTTTTGGATGAAAGCTCCTGACCTTCCTGAGCATTAGGTATTCTGGCTTGAGATAATGGGATTTACAGTGCCAGATTGTGTTAAGGTGTATTAGGTGATCATTTAGTTAAATATATCAGTTATAAATTTAGGGACTTGCTCAGGATCTGGCTTGTGAAATTGTGTGTAGAAATACATTTCCTGCAACACTGGCTGTGGAAAGTCTCAAATGCTTTGGAGCTGTGAAACTAAATGAGTATTTAACCTTAAAAAAAGGAGGGAACAAGTAGGAACATATTTTCCCTAGTAGGAAAAGTTTGCAAAGTCTGTGAGTGTTTAAGAAAAAGACAGATCATGATCTGTGTTACATAAAAGCTTGCTTCATCATAACTAATAGGGAAAATGAAGATATCTAGTTGACATTGGGTTTTATCTAGGGATTACACAAAAGAAAGGTAGGATATTGTGACTGACCCTTTCTCTTCCCTTGCACCTGTCAAAAGGTCTCTGTAGAGGTCTGAAAACTGTAGGCTATGTTTCAGATTTGATCATTTCCCCTGAATAATCCTAACCTGGAATAGACCTTTTTCACAGCAATTTCAAACTGGGTTCATATTTCTGTTGAGATGTTCACAAGACCAGGATGGAAGTCACCTTCAGGTGAGACCACACTAACATACATGGAGGTTAGCAGTCCCCCCCCCCCGTATGTTTTTTGTTATTTTCTTACTATGCCTTCAGATTGACTTACTATGTCTGTCCTAGGTTTTTCTTGGGAAGATTTATTCAGAGGCAGTTTAACATTGCCTCCTCTAAGGCTAAGAGAGTATGACTTATCCAAAGCCACCCAATGGGTTTCCATGACTGAGCATGGCTGAGATTTCAGGCTCTAGTCTCCCAGAGTACTAGTCCAACATTCAAACCACTGTATGGTGTTGCCTCTTCTCTACCAAGTTCTATGTCATGTTCAGGCCTCTAGTGAGAATCCATAGGGCTTAAGGCAGGATGGATGTTGTGGCTCCTGAGAAAGCTTCAAGTGAACATTTTTTCCTAACAAGGTCTAAAACTAAATGGAAGTGTTTTATCCATCCACAAAGTGAGAGGTTTAAAAGGGACAGGCATTTGGTATTTTCCTCTGTGTCCAAGAAATCATGCCAGCCTCATTGGTGACATCAGTACATTGTCTCCTGAGATTGTGGAGCAGTTGAAAAAGACAGTGCTATCCTACTCCTGGTGCTAGGTCTACCATTGTTGGTCTGGACTCATGGATCTCGATCTTTTTGAGTTGGTAGTATCTGATATCTCAGGCTTGGGGTCTCTGGCTTTCCAGTGGTGTTCCTTTAATGGTTTCTTTGTTGGCACTACTGGTACTTCAGCCTCTGAATTTGTGTCCTGGTTACTCCTGGGGTCAAGACGTTGTGGCTGGTGGATCTCAAGTTTCTAATTAGAGACAAAGTAGATGTCACAGTCTTGTAATCTGCTTACCTCTGGTTTAGAGAATGAATAAGAGATGGTGATATCTGCCAGTCTGCCACATTAATATAGCTGGATCTACCTATGGGTGATGAAGTGGAAAAGACCTTGCATATCTTCTCCGTCCCTTAGATATCATTGCTGTAGCCTCATAGTTTTGGAATTGATGTTATTCTTATGTCTTTCTTTTTGTTTTGCCTGTTTTGCCAGGGTGCTTCACGGGTTTTCACCCACCATCTAGGCATGAAACTGATTAGGGAACTTATGAAAGTGGTGATTGATTTGACATGAATGAATCTGTCAATCTGAAATTATCTTGGATATTCTGCCTACAGCAAGGGGAAACATACACTAACTGGGTTGCACTGCTGCATATGTGATTTTGGCTGAGAATTAGATAGATTTAACAAAGATTTGAGGCTATAATTAAGCAACTTTTACACATGTTTAAAAAAATAAAAACTTGAGCTGCTTTAATAGGGATTTTTGTAACTGTCGTAGTGTTGTATTGTTATTTCATAAAGCAGCTCACCACTAGTTGTGTGTGTGTATCCCCCCCCCTTTTTTTTTAGGCTGTACATGAAATATTTTTGCTGGAAGCTTGTTTAAAGATTCAGATTTCCGTTGCAGGACAGTAATGTTATGCCACTGTTTTAGCTGATTATAACATTAATAGTATTGAGTCCCTAATTCTATCCTGCAGCACTGGAGATAGGATTGGCTTCATTTAAAGCTCACTTGTTATGCATAGATTAAGTAAAATGCCTGAAAAAGGATTTTTAAAAGAAAATTCATGACATCCACCCCTTTTAGATTTTTGCATGAAAGTGATATAAGGAATGGAAATGTGTAGGGAAGACTGCAAAATTAGTATTTTTTTGGATTTATCTCAAATCCACATAACCACCAAATAGGCCTTTTACATGGTGTGACAGTATAAGTTCAAACTATTTTTATATTACTGGTCTTTAAAAAGGTATGTGTGTTGGGGGGGGGGGAGAGGAGCAGTGGCTTCTCGCAATCCTACACTTTTTGTCTTCATCCCTGAAAATAGCAGAGAAGGGCTTCTGTCAGACTAGTTGAAACCTGAGCTCCCTCCCATGGGAGATGTCTTGAAAAGAAAGCACAACCATTACACTGGAATGGTGTAAATCATGTTGTTGTTATTGTTGTTAACTGCCTTAAGTTGGACCCTGACTCATGGCGACCCTGTGGATGAGACATCTCCAAGACCCCCTATCCTCCACTGTTCTGCTTAGGTCCTGTTAACTCATACCCATTACCTCCCTAATACAGTCTATCCATCTAGTGTGCCGTCTTCCTCTCATTCTACTTGCCTCCACCTTTTTGTCACTTCTGATGAGTCTTGCCTTCTCATGGTTTGTCCAGAGTACAACATCCTCAGTTTTGCCATCTTGGCTTCTAGTAAGATTTAAGGCTTGATCTGTTCAAAGAACCCATTTGTTTGTCATTTTAGCTGGTATCCTCAGCACTCTTCTCCATCACCACATCCTAGACGAATTGATTTTCTTCTTATCCACTTCCTTCACTGCATGTATGGATGCTCTTGCATCCATACAAGGTAATGTGGAATACAATGGCTGGTATGATTCTGACTTTAGTGCTCAGTTGTACAGTGAGTCCTTGTTATCCACTGGGGTTTGGTTCCAGGATCCCCCGTGGATAACAAAATCTGTGGATGCTCAAGTCCCATTAAATACAATGGCAGAGCAAAATAGTGTCCTTTTTATAAAATGGGAAATCAATGTTTGCTATTTGGAATTTATACTTTGTTTGAATATTTTCAAGCCGATGTTGTTTGATTTTGTGGATAAAAAATCTGTGGATAAGGAGGGCCGACTGTATATCTTTAGGGTCTTTTCTAGTTCTTTCATTGTTGCCCTTCCCATTCCTAGTCTTTTTCTGATTTTCTGACTGCATTCTCTTTCCTGATGGATCCAAGGTGAAACTCTTACTATTTCAATTTTCTCATTGTCTAAGTTGAATGTATGTAGGTCCTCCTTGGTCACTATTTTTGTTTTCTTTATGCTCAGCATTAAACCTGCCTTTACCTTTCCTTCTTTGACCTTCCTTAATAATTGTTCCAAGTCTGTGATGCTTTCCGTTAGTAGTATGGTGTCATCCACACATCTTGGATTGTTGACATTCCTTCCTCCTAACTTTATTCCTCCTTTCTCTGAGTCTAAGTCTGCTCTTCGTGTGATATTGATAGAAGACTGCCAGTTGGGAATCATTCTGTTTCTTCATATTCTGTTCTAACAGTAGCCTTTTGTCCTAAATACAGATTTCCCATCAGGACTATTAGATCCTGAGTTAAATCATACATGTGAAGTAAATTAGACCTGTTCCAGCCATTGGCCTTGCCTGTTGACTTATGGCAACCCCATGAATTTTATAGGGTTTTGTTAGGCAAGGAATACCCAGAGGTAGTTTTGCCAGTTCCTTCCTTACTTTACCTAGCAAATAAAAATAGAAACAATATTTGCAGGGGCTCTGTTTGGCAGGCAGAGGTGCAGGATGTCGGGCTTCCCCCTATACTGGGAAATTGGGACTATAACTGTTGGAATTCTAGCTGCCTGGGGCTGACATGCAGACAGAATATCAATTAGTATTGCTTCCATCAACTTTACACATTAAACTGTTTAGGTTACATGCTCCAGGATTTGGTAACTTATTTTTCTTAAGATCCCTGGCAAACTTCATTAATTGTTTCATGTAAGTTACTTATGCAGAAAGCCAAGCTTGGATTCAACCATACACGGCTGGAAAATATATATTTTTAAATTTAAATTCCAAAAAGCAAGCCTTGATTTTGCTATTTTATATAAGAAACACAATTTCACTATGCCATTGTATTTAATGGCGCTTGGGCATCCACAGATTTTGGTATCCATGGGGTGGGGTGGCTGGTTCCTGGAACCAAACCCCAGTGGATAACAAGGGCCCACGCTGTACCGAAATTATCTGAAATGGTTTTTTTCTGTATGTTCAAGTCTGAATCAGCATATACATTTTTCCGAGGATTTATAGACAAATGGACAAAGTTCATATAAAGATGAGGTGTTACACAGTATAAAAGTATGTTTTTTCGTGGGTTTCTCGGGCTGTGTATGCTTTTAAATTTGAAAATAAATTTATGCCTACATGGCGGCATGGTCCCATGGAAAATGTGTCCTGACTGTGAGAACACATATACTTTACTTTTACATAAATAGTCTCTTTTAAAATGCAGGCTTTGAACTTCATACATTATACATTATTTTTAAGATAGGCTCAATGGTATATTTTAAAATATGCATTTTCTGCTCAAAAGAGCTCTCCACTGTCTGTTATGGTAAAGATAGAAAAGTGAATGAAAATATTGTTAAATGTCTTATGTTTCTCTTTATTTTTTGATTATCTGTGATGCTGGTATTTGTTCAGCTATTTACAGCAAACCAAATCCACCCAGCTAGCCTAGTAGAATATAAATTATGTGGTTCAAAATGTATATTTTTTGTGTTATTGTATTTACATATAACCCAGTTTTTTTCTTACACTAATACTGAATTTTGCAATCAATTATTAGATATATTTGGATGGATCAACATGAGCATTTTCTTTGTGGATGTTTTAGTATCAGGTTTTTTATTTAATAAGGTGTGCAGTTTTATTGTTCCAGTGTTGTTGAACCCCTTCACCCTTTTTAGCAGGCATGACAGACTTGTACTTTCTTCTATTAAAGCGATGTGCAAGAAACTTCAAGGTGGCATTTATGAGTTGTGGAATGAAAGGTATGTTTGTGCTATTAACTTCAGGAGGAATAGCAGAATATTTCCCATGTACCACATAGTTATATACATACTGCTGCCCTTTCGAAATCAAAATATTTATCCTCCAGTGATTTCAGTCATGGAAAACCCATGCATACTTGAGAAGGTACTTTTGCAGAAGTAATTAAATACTGGTTTGGTTGTCACAGGCATTTTGATTTTAACCTATACTTGTTAAGGCACATTTGTAGACTTGTGCTGAAGTTATACTTTGCTCAGATAAGTAGAGAAAAACTGTTAGTTCTGCCAAATGTATTTTTTAAAAAGTTGCTGCTCTCTCCTATTTGAAAGGTGCAACTTTGGTGGGGAAGAGACTCTTCTTTTGCACTGATTATTCTTTTGTGGAAAGACACGTTCATCAAGAAACCACATTCATACAATCAGGGAATTCCGGTAATAGTTTTTTGTCCTGTATTTTTGAATTATTTTCTATACTTGGATATTTCCCCTCTGATAAGTCACCTGGGAAAAATAACCCAGCCTGTTTGAACTATAAAGAGTGTGAGGATCTGAAAGAATTACAGTGTGCCTGCGCCAAGGGCGGGCTTGCCATCTGCAAATTTCAGCTTCCACGGACGGCAAGCCTTGGCTTTTGCAATGGGCACGCATGCATGAGGCGGTGCTTGCATGAGTGCTCACCAATTGAAAAGAATTAGACTTGAAGTCCTGTGTTTTTTTACTATTCGTGGGAGGATCCAGAACAGAATCTCTTGTGAATAGCAAGGGCCCACGTAGTACCTTGTGTCTTAACTTTTGTTGTGTCATCCGAAACAGAATTTGGACAAATGGGAACTGCCACATAATTTTGCAGCATGCTTCTGCCTCTGCAATAGAGATGGTCCCCTTCAGGCTTCTGTCCAGTCAACTGTATCTTTTTCTTCAATCCATTCAGACGTTCCATTTTCTTTTTCATCTGACAATCAGTATTTTGTGGCCTCATTAGGCTGTATTTGGAGGTTGTTACCACCTTTAGTGTTTAGAGATTTTGTTTTTTGTATTTTGTGAAATTTCAGATATCTCACCCCAAGGATGCTAATTTCTCCTCCACAATTTTATCCTCTCCTTTTGGTTCCATTCCTTTTGACAGTTGCCACTTGCTGTTAGAGGTATGTCAGTTCATAGCGTGGTTATATGAGCAGCCCCTGTGTGTTTATATAGAAAAGAAATAGGCCTGAAAAGTATAGGAATAAAAAAACCAAGTAAAGCTTTATTTTTGACAGTGTGTGTGTGTGTGTGTGTGTGTGTGTGTGTGTGTATCTTGCCATACATCCAAGGCTCTCAGGGCAGTGACAATAAAAATCAGGTTCAGTGGTTTATAACGACTTGTTTTGTTTTGTTTTATTTATGTCCCACCTTTCTCCCTGTATGGGACATACGGCCCAATTTAAAACAGTGTGAATAGTTTAAACAAGCTAAAAGCTTATTAAAGAATCAAAGAATTTAACAAATTAGAACTATTTAAAACCATGTAAAAATAATTTAATGCAATTTAACATTGCAGCTTGTTGTCCAGCTACTATACTTCCATATTTTAAAGTGATTTTGGTTTGGAGCTGATTATCAAATAGAATCTGATTAACAGGCTGTACAGACCGGCATCTTTGGCAGGTCTGGGACGGACTTGGGATGTGGCATCTACACAGTGTGCACCCTGACTCTGCCCTCAGGCCGGCGTGATGCCGAACATTGCATCACACAGTGTGCGGCATCACGGTGCTACTCTGCCACTGCATCTACATGATGCAGCACCAAAGGAGCCCCGAAAAGCTACATCACTGATGGCTACGGTGCCCTTTCTGTGAGCTTTTTGTGGCTCCTTTTTGCGCTGTGGAAAAGTGAGATCAGGGCCGCAGCTTGCAGTTACCGCTGCCCCGATCTGGCTCTAAAAGGGTGGCCTGTAGAGCCCCAAAGATTGTTTGGGAATCATATTTACATCATAGCCATTTTGAACTGTTGGGATACAAATGTACAAACAAATTGTTAAAAGTAATCTGGCATTCTATTCCACAGCATTATGGGAATTCAGTAAAAAATAAATAAAAAAGAAAGACTTGTTTCTCTTTGCTGTTATTTGAAATCTGTCATTTTGCGTCAATCCTGAATAAACATTAATATTCCCAGAAATTTTGAAGCTATGGAAAAATGCCATCCATGCCATTTGGGGTGGGGGGAACAGGGGCATGGCATGTAATGTAGGAGAAAAATTGAAATACATCCAAGAATTTATTTTCATATCAAGTCCAGGGCTGTGGAATTGGATCAAAATTGGAAGCAATTTTAGGAGGAATCAGAGTCAGTAGAAATGTACCAACTGACTGAATGTACCAACTGAAAATAAAAAACCAACAACATTTGCCTAGTTGGTTGCATATTATTTCCATAGGCATAAGTTTTCTTGTGGTGGAATGTTATATTTCAATATATTCTGTATATTTTACAATCTGTCAATCTAAGTAGTCTGATGATTTACATGGTGGTGATGAAGATCCTTGTGCTAGCATTATACTACAGTAATTGTTATTTCTAATTAATATAAATTTGCCATTTATCGTATATACACAACTATAAGTTGACCTCATGTATAAGGTCAGGTTTTGGGGCCAAAATTATGGATTTTGCCATGACTCATGGATAGGTTGAGGGAGAGAGAGGCAGGCTAGCGCCACCAGGCCTGCCTGGAAGAAGCCCTCCCCTTCAGCCACCATCTTGAGGGAGAGAGAGGCAGGCTAGCATCACCAGGCCTGCCTGGAAGAAGCCCTCCCTTCAGCCACCATCTTGAGGGAGAGAGATTGTATTATATTGTATTGTATTGCATTTTTGTACTGTACACCGCTATGATCATTGCGGAATAGCGGTCTATAAATAAAATGTATTATTATTATTATTAAAACTTCTTAGTTTAGTATATGAAGGTACTATTATGCATACTTTTAAAAAACACACATATAAAAACATTAGATTCATCGTTGTCAATTTCCGGGGAATTCCTTGGTAGCACTTTTATTTGTATGCATTCATGCTAAATTAACTCTATGAAGTAATTCTGATTTAAAATTTTGAGATGTACAGTGGTACCTCGGGTTACGAAATTAATTCGTTCCGCGGCTAATTTCGTAACCCGAAAAACCTTCGTAAGCCGAATTGCCATAGGCGCTAATGGAAAAATAGCTCTCTGCTGCCCTCCGGTGGCGGAAAATAGCGCCGAGGTTTTTTCGTAACCCGAAGAAACCTTCGTAAGCCGAAACAATAAATCCCTATGGGATTTTTTCGTATCCCGAAAAATTCGTAAGCTGGGTAATTCGTATCCCGGGGTACCACTGTATTTTTAATGGCAGAAATAAACTGGTAGGATTTACATCAGTTGACAGGGCCAAGTCAGTAAATTGCAACACAGTAGTCTACTGATTACCTTGTAGCATGGCACTGTAGTAGGTAGGTAGCATCTGGGCATCTGCTCTGAATGCTTCACCTACCCCTGGTGTAAGTATAAATTATGTTCTCAGAGGAATTGAAAGTGTTTTGCGAATTTATAAATGGTTGCTGGAAAGCACTAAGTTTGATTTACATGAAGCTGAAATTGAGTACAATAAAAAGTCAGATTATTTTGTACAAGTAAAACAGTGAAAACTTTCCCTTGATTCAAAGTGAGACTCAAGTTGTAGTTTGCACTTCCAAGAAAATGTGAGGTGTCCAAAAAGGACAATATAAGAACTACAGAAAAATAAGTCAAGAAAATTGTTGGAAGGGGTTTTATGTGGGAGGCTAGGTTTAGTGTTTTCAGTTAACTACTTCTGTTTGGGATATATTGTACAGATATAATATGTCTGATTAAATCAGAAGTGTTTATTATTCCTGTTGTGATACATACTTCAGAGGAAATACCAACAATGGGCTGATTTCCAAGAATAAATGTTTCGACGGTAGTCAGGATTGAAGTGTTTTTTTGGTACTGGTCCTTTAAAAATACAAACATAGGAAGTTGATATACTGAATAAACACTTCTAGAGCTTGGGAACTACAAGGGAAATAATAAGAGGAAATGGAAATTTCTATTTTTAACTTAATGATACTTGGCTTTTGGGGGGAGAGTGGACCTGATAATTGGGGAATAAGTGCCAAAGCGGGAGATTCTCTGAATCTCTGGGTGGAAATTGCATGATTGGTTGTAAATATCTGATTTGATAATCTCTAGTTTTGTTGTTTATTGAAACTGATTTTCTGCAACGGTTTTGGGTAGTGATTAAAAAAACTACTGTGCTCCCAGTCTTGGGGAGGAGTTGTAGTTAAGCACGTCTGCTTGGCACTGAGTTAAAAGATGGCTTGTGTAGTTGTTCACTGAATATTTGGAAATGCATTGACAGTATCATATAATTTAACAGATTTTGAAGTGAAAACATGAAAAAATAATAATGAAGGATGAAGTATTTTTCTCAATTGTGAGAATGCCCTTAGAGAGAGACATATGCAGTATTCTAATATTCCAGGACTTAGTGCCATTGCAGAAAAGCTGTATAACTTGTTATAAAAGAACTAATGTTTATAGCTCTTACAGTTGTAAAGGTATGCTTGAAAGTGCATCACTAATGCCTGTTCTCTATCTCAGAAGCTTAAAGTGATTTAGATAATACTGCTGGTCAAAGAAATTTGCCCCTCTTTGCATTCTTCAAATCTTACTCTGGAGTCTATTGGAAGCATATTTAGGCATGGGGCAACAAAATGGGGGAAACCCTGTTGTGAAGTGGACTGATTACACAATGTTTGATGTGTGCTTTGGTCTAAACTAGGAAGAGTAGAAACTGTTGACTTGCCTCTGAATAGCAGAAAACTTTCACTCAAAATTGTAGATATCCTTAATTCTGTACAGTGAGCTCTTGGTATCCACTGGAGTTTGATTCCATGACCCCTGTAGATACCAAAATCCGTGGGTGCTCGAGTCCCATTAAATATAATGGCATAGCAATATGGTGTTCTTTATATCTAAAATAGCAAAGTCAAAGTTTGCTTTTTGGAATTTATATATTATATATACTCATGTATTAGTCTAAAAATTTTAGTGGAAAAGTTAACCTAAAAAAACCTAAGTTGACTTATCCATGGGTCAATGTAAGTACTCTTCTTTGATTTGTATAAAAAAGGAACCAACCCCTGCTGAAAGGCAAGAGTGTAATCTGTCGTGGAACCACTGACTCCCTTCTGCTCCATCGTCCATCCTAGCCTTCAGTGTGAGCGCAAACAGTTATGCCTGCTGGAATTTTGTAAATTTTTTGGCATTATTTTCCTTTGTTCCGTCCTTTAGATAGATCCTTTGTAACATGCCCCTAGGTTTTACCTTTGATTTATACATGCGCCTTAGCAAAATCCATAAATTTGACCCCAAAATGTGCCCTTGACTTATACATGCGGTCAATTTATAGTTGAGTATATACAATATTTGTGCAATATTTTCAAGCCATGGATAGTTGAATCCATGGATAAAGACTCCATAGATAAGGAGGGCTGTCTGTACTTTACACAGGGACGTAGCCAAGGGGGGGGGTTCTTGGGGTCCGGACCCCCCTTCCATTAGAAAAATGAATGGTGTGTGCTGCTGTGCCGCCGCACCCAAGCCCTATTATAATGGTGGCACTTAGTCTGGACCCCCCCCCCCTTCCTAAAATCCTAGCTACATCCCTGCTTTACACAAGGTGAGGACTTCAGTGTTCAGTGGTGAAGAACTTGAATTACGTACGTACTCTCTCTCTCTCTCTCTCTCTCTCTCTCTCTCTCT
>NC_056524.1:91306580-91331523 GCF_019175285.1 Sceloporus undulatus | reverse complement strand
CACACACACACACACACACACACACACACAGAGAGAGAGAGAGAGAGAGAGAGAGAGAGATACACAAGCAAGCACAGAACAAAAAGAGTACATGGAATATACAAACTTCTCCCTCCAGGATCCAGGTTGGGCAGCTAAAAGTAATTTTGAAACATTGTTTAATTTCATCTTCCAAGTTTTATTTAGACATGTTCTTCTGGCAAGCAAGGACATTTTTATTTATACAGGCCTTTGGCAATAAAATAACTTGGAAATACATTGTCATTGGTTTAACTGGTTGGTTTTTTTTAGTGTATTTATATTTCACCTCCTTTGTATTTATGGCCCCATACAGACAGGCCAAAATAAAGCTGCTTCGGGTCACTTTGCAGGTATGCTGTTTAAATGATGCATGTGTACTAAGAATCTGGAAGCCATGCCAAAGCCACGATCCAGTCCTAAGGACTGAAGCGCAGCTTTGGCGCAACTTCCGGACTCTTAGTATGCATGCATAATTTAAACAGCATACCTCCAAAGTGACTCAAAGCAGCTTTATTTTGGCCTGTCTATATGGGGCCTATGTTTCCTATCTTGTACTTTATTGCATTTTGCTGGTATTTTATTGTCTTTCATATGTTAGCATTAATGCTGTTAATTTGTCTTAAACATCATTTAGTGAAAAAAGTGAGATATGATAGTACATTAGAATAAAATTCCTTTATTCCCATTTACCCAATCCTTTAATTACCAGCCCCAAAGAGGGAAAAGTGTCCTAAATAGGTAGTGAGGAAAATGTTCAGTGTTTGAATGGAAAAGTCAAACCAGTAGTTTCAATATTAATGCAGTAATTAAGCTATCAGAGATCCTTTACGAATTGTTATTTAAAGATTGTTCAAGGTTGAGTTTAAAGATCATGATGGAGTGTAAGGAAGGAGAAAATTTATTGAGAAAATATGTGCCACCAAGTTTTTTAGGGCTATGCTGCTTAAAAAAAAGCACACTGAAGTTTTAGTCCTGATATGCTTCATATGTTTCAAATGGTGTATGGCAAAAGGTGTCTGGACTGTTTTGTCAGACTATTATGATTATAGTTTCATACAGAAAGGGAGAGGAAGAACCAAATTCCAACCAAATAGAGAACAATGTGTCAGAAGGAAGCTTGAGCTATCAAGCTCCAGGTCATAGTTGTATCATGTACAGATATAAACCTTGTTGAATTTATTCAACTCTTGATGACAGACTATTTGTTAATCCTGCAGTGAAAAGGAAGATAATGTACAGGAGCCCTGGTGGCGCAGTGATTAAATGTCGGTACTGAAGCCACAAGGTTGTGAGTTGGATCCCAGGCAGGACTCCAAGGTTGACTTAGCCTTCCATCCTTTCGTAGGTCAGTAAAATGAGTACCCATCTTCTTGGGGGTATAGGCTTACAGATTGTAAACCACTTGAGAATGCTGAGTTCCCTATGAAGTGATATAGCAATGTAAATGTTATTGCTATAATCTAATCTCTTGGGGAAAGAAGTTTGACACAACACAGAAACTTACGTGTTGCTATCAGTTACACTTGGAGGGCAGTGCTACACACAAGAAGAATGCAACGCTGATCTTAAAGGATGATCAGATTCACATGAAAGAAAATAGTCCTTGAATGTCAATAAGACTGGAACATTAATAGTGTTTCTTTATAACACCTTTTCACCAAAAGGTGGAACATCCAACATATATAATAAAAAACAAATGGAAAAAAACACACTATAAAATGCTAAAATACTAAACTAATATGCTAATAAACCTAGAAAGGATTAATCTAACATGAAGGGAAAAAAAAACCCTGTTAACTAGTGTAGATCACTGGTCAACATAGTGAGCCCATAATGGGTTTTCTTGTGAGCCAGTTGTTCCCAGACTTCTAACTACCCAGAAAAGCTCTGCTAGATGCTCCTAAATTACTGTATATTAAATGAAATTCTAATAAGGAATTTTAATAATAAAACCAAAACAAACAGGATAACAGCTGTAAATATTTTTGTGGATGCAGATTGGTTAAAAATGAGAGTGAATTTCTCTCAGAGGTAATGTAAATGGTTTCATACAGTGCATCTAAATATTTGCTTTGGTCAGTGAGTTGAGTGCAGATGTTCCTGCTTGAGAACTACAAATGTTTACTAGCCCATTTTTCAAATGCTAACCTACATTCTATGCAAATCTACAGCGCTATATAAATAAAGCATAATAATAATAATAATAATAATAATAATAATAATAATAAAGTTAGGCACATTTGCAAATTCTGGGGCACCTTGTTTGGTTGGTACTGGAAGCTATTTGCTTTACATTTAGACCACTTCAATCATTTAACCAAGATGGAGAGAGTAAATGGTAGGTGCTTCTTATGACTTGTTTAGTACTCTTTGGTCCTCTGTTGTAGGGAATGTGGAATAATGCATGTATACACACAAAGAAATGTCTGACCTGATTCTTTGGAAACAGTGTGTTACGACAATAACAAAAGCATAAGCCCTGGACTATACACTTGGTCAGGCTGTAGTTACAAAGAAGAAGGAAGTCATTATAATACTTTCAGCTCTGGAATGTAACTTCAGACTGTTCCCTTCCACTCCAGCCATAAGCAACATTTTCTGTAAATGGCTGTGAAACAACAAACTTTTTAGCTTGTGTTTCCTCTTTATGACACAAACACACACACATAACAAGGTGTTGAAAACTTGAGAAATATCAAACTATTGCACAGGAGCCAAACACTTTGGTTATTTCTGTTCATGCACATGTCCACATCTTTTTTTATAAAGGGTAAAATATTCTGCAGCCAGTAAGTTATATAAAAATACATGCTATTTGTTAGCTACTTGTTAGCTTAGCTCATAAACGTAACTTATACCAAATATGTACTCCATTGCTTAGAATGCCTGTTTTTTTGTTTTTTACTCCCTGTAACTTCTGCTAATGAGTTCTCAATATTAGCAGAAGTTACTGGGAGTAAAAATATAGGCATTCGAAGCAATGAGGTACACATCTGGTATACACTTATGCTTTGTTTATGAACTAGTGCCCCATAGGTAATAAGTAGCATGTATTTTTATATAACTTGCTGGTTGTGTACTGATGCAGCTTCACTGCAGTTGTTTCTTAAAGACAGGAGTATTATCCAGCTCTGTGTGTTGCTCTTTGTAGGAGGAGCTGCTTTTGCTGGCCTCCAATGGAGAGAGGCCAGGTGGCTGTTGGAGGATATTAAGTTACTCCCACCCACTTCACTTTATAAAGTAAAAAATGAGACCAAATACGGCCACAGTTGTGGATGAAGATTATGACACCTACTTGGCCAAGTCAAGAGGAGAGGTTGCACAGCCGGCCATATTGTGCGGAAGGCACTGGCTTGTGGTAGTAGTAAGCCGCAGGCAGTTGTTAGCTATCTGTGTTGGGAACTTGGGGTTCAGGGTGCTTGCACATGGTGGCTTAGCAAATTCTGTCACAAGTGTTCTGTTTGCAGAATTTCTCATTTCTTTTTGGAACTGCCTAATTTTTGGGGTGTCGCCCCTGGTCCCCCCCCCCCCCAAGGCACATGTTGAATATAGACTTGTTGTGCCTTACCCCGGTGATGAGCTTGCCAGTAATGCCATTCTTCTGGCGCTTTGGATTGATGGTTACACCTCTTTTGATGAAGCCGTTTGGGAAGATTGGTGTGGGGGCTAAGTTGGTGAAGTGTGATATTAAGACAACATTTCACCTTTTGCCAGTTCATCCCATGGATTTTGTGTTACTGTTTTTTTTCTTTTGATTGCCTTTTTTACATGGATTTGGCACTTGCTATGGGCTATTTGATGTCATGTGCTGCATATGAAAAGTTTAGTACCTTTCTTGAATGGATCCTTAAGTGTAGGTTGGGGCAAGTCAGCTGGATGATTTTTTGTTCTTAGGGTGATCAGGGTCAGGACAGTGTGCCTCCTTGATGGGTGAGGTCTATGCTATAACATCAGAATTGGGTGTATTCCTAGCTCAGAATAAGACAAAGGGACCCAGGCAGTGTTTAGTTTTTCTTGGTATGAAGTCTTATGCTGTGGAAGAGCACTGCAAGCTCCTGGGAAGAAAACATAGGGATCTGAGGGGAAGAGTTCTTGAATTTATGGGGTGTAAGAAAGCTACACTTAAGGATTCAAGAGCTCATTGTTCATTTAAATTTTCCATGTAGGGTTGTGGCAACTGGAGGTGTTTTCTGGTGTTGTTTATGTGACGCTATGTGTGGAATTTATAAGCCCCATCATAGGATCAGGATTACACAGAGTGTTAAGGGAAATGATAGCGAGTGGTGGTCGTTGAAGAATGTATTCCTTCCTTCAATAGGAATTCTTTTTGGAGTGATGTGCTGATAATTTGGGATGCCTTAAAGGTATATTTAAATGCAGTAGCTTCCATTCGTTTTGGGGTATGTTTTCACGGTCGTTGGTGTCCTACATATGGCCTGATGAGTGGCCTGAGGCAGGCTTGTTGTCATACTTGACATTTTTGGATTTTTCCCCAGTGGTCTGCCTTTTTGCCATACCAGGTTTGGCAGAGTGAGGGTGATCCATGTTCCATTGACTAGACATGCAAGAGGGCTAACAAGAAAATCTGTACTCAGCCCCCCTTATTCAGAGACCTGGATCACTTTCTTCCATCTCCCAACATAGTATTTCAACACTTTAGGTCTACAGAGCAAATGGTGTGCATTTATCCGAGGAAGGTAATATGTTGTTAACAGTGGATTTGCAACAGGGAGTGAGGGCTCTATTGGCCAACCTGGTGACAGGAAGGGACTGCCTGTCCCTTGTCTATGGCAGGTAGTGGAGGGAAAAAAGTAGCAGGTATGGTGACTACTTTGGCACCCTTTCACTGAAGGGGAGGGCTCTGGAGATGCCTCTTTAGGACCTGAGACCAGGGGGGTGGGGAAGGTAGTCATGGCCCTCAATTTAAGTCCTGCAACCTGTGTGTATGCACTGCAGAAATAATCCATCTTGACATCGCTTTAACTGCCATGGCTCAGTGCTATGAAATTTTGGGAGCTGTAGCCTGAAGAGACATTTAGCCTTTTGTCAGAGAAATCTGCTGCCAAAACAAACTACAGTTCCCAGAATTCCATAGCATCGAGCCATGGCAGTTAAAATGGTGTCAAGCTGGATTATTTCTGCAGTGTGGATGCAGCCTTGATTGCTCAACAGGGTGGAGAGATGGAACCATAAGAGACAAATATTGGAGATGGACAAGGGAAGTAGGAGCTGTGTGAATGAGGAAAAATGCTCCAAGACAGGAAGGACAGAGAGAAGATCAAAGAAGAACAAAAGCATCCTGGTGAAATGGAGGAGCCCAGGAGGTAGATGGCAACATACAGAGAAAGGAGACAAACCTAGATCCAGAAAGAGTGAAAGCAGAGGGAGAGCTGTTTTGAAAAGGAAAAAAAAAATGTTTCTGTGCTCTTATGAAAATTACTTCTTAGATGCTTAAATTGAGCAATGTGCAGAAAGCCCAGGTGGACCGTACATGACACAATTCTTTTTCCTTGACACCCGAAATCTTGTGGCCATAGGTGGCAATGGAACCTAGATGTTGCTGAGTTAGTGGGAAAAGATAGATTGTGTAGTCTCCAAAAACAAAACCAAACAAAAAAGACAAGAAACTAAACTATTATGAATCTATCTTTCTTCTCATCTTGAAAGAGAGACCGGAAACATAATATAGAGACTAGTGCAACAGACTTTTAATAAAGAGATATGTGACACTCTGATGTGCAGTGTTGTTCTCCCCTGCTTTGAGATTATGAGGGCTAATGATAGAAGGGAGTGGGTTATGAGTTACTGGGCCTGCCAAACCTGTGACAGTATATATGGGTCAGTCTATAAATATGAAAACATGCAATCACAGGATATCTCACTATTTTACCATAAAAATAAGAAGTTTACAGAAGAACTATTATTTAACGTTCTCACTTCCTAAACATGAACTGTAAAAATATGTATGCTGTGAAGCATAATACTGGTGATCACTTTTGTCTTTGTTTGTGTCAGGCCCTGTAAAGACTGGCCTGGGAGCGGAATTGGGGCATCGCGTCCAGATGATGCACGCCCTGACTCCGTCCCAGGATGTCATGACACTGACACCTCTGGCGCTGCATGCATGCGATGCAGTGCTGAAAGAATGCTGTATAGCCCTGTCACTGTGGCTATGGCATCCTTTTGAGGGCGTAAAACAGAGCCACTTTTTGCAGGTCCTTTTAATGCCCTCAAAAGACCAGATTGGGGCCATGGCATGTGGTTGTCAATCTGGCTAAGAAAGGGGCTGTATGTATAGCCCCACACTTTTCTTAAATAAACCACTGTGTCTGAGAACTGATGATATTTGCTGTAGTCTTTGATAGTGTGAAATCCGGTTATTTTCATAATGACTGCTTTAATCATTACAACCTCTCATAGCAGGTAAACAAATAACTCATTTTTTTAGTTCTCTGTGGAGCAAAATATTCAGTTTGTTGTATGCTGATACTTCTTTTTAAAAAATGTACTTGGCTCAGTTCGTAATAGCAGTAAATTTCACCAGAGCCCTTTTGTTTAGAAAAAACTGGCAGGACTACATGCCATAATAATTCAACTGTTAAGCCTAGAATGTAAAATGAAGTTCTTGCCTCTCTTGTTCTACAAGGTGTCTTCTAGTATACATCTCTTGACATTGTATGTACTTATCCATTTGATGTTCAAATTCCAGACAAATGTTTTTTTAATTACTCATAACCTATTAATGCATAGACAACAGTAGTAATCACTTAGATGAGTGCTGCACTTTTGATTCTATTTTTTATTTTTTTATGATATTTCTAGGATTACGAAGCCATTAACTTTTGCTGACTGTGTTGGTGATGAACTGCCTTTAGGATGGGAGACTGTTTACGATCAACATATTGGTGTTTATTACATGGACCATATAAATCGTGAGTAATTATTAACTATAGTCATAAGTCTAGACTTTGATTTTAAGCATGCTTGTTCATGAAGGAATTTTGTTGAAATTGTAATGATCGCTTTAGAAAAAAGAGTAAACATTTGGAATTTGAAATTGCCTGGCTCCAACATTTGAAATTGTTCCTTAGAGATGATTTCATGGGGATTTTTCAGTTGGTATGGTTGGGCCCCTTGTTGAAGGCCTTGTGAATTGATGGGATATGGAACTGAATGGTTTTGTTGATGTGATTACATCCAATAGTTCACTTCCCTTTTGGCAGAGCCAGATTAGCTCCTATGTGTATCTTGGACTGAAGGCAATGAGGCAAGCCAGGATAGTGACTGAAACATGAAAGGAGAAAGATTTGTGCTGATTTTGACAGCATGGGCTAGAGCTCGTCTAGCAGAACTGTTTCAAGTAGTGTAGGGTGTATTACGATCTGACATTAAAAGGGACATTTGTTACGCTCAACAGCTGGCTGTTATAAATCTGAAAGATACTTTGAATGTAAGATCATGTCCAGCATGGCATGATAATACATTATTGTATACCATTAATGGCAGTATCCACCGTCTGGCATCGTCTGGTCTGATATGTAATTGTGGAGGCCCCAGGATGCAAATAAGATGCTTGAATAAGTTTTACCAACCATTTGTGTGCTTTATCCTTGCCTTCTTAGCTTGCTACATCTGATAGTAAGTGGATGTCCAGTTGATTATTATTTCTCAATTGTTATTGAGAAAATACAAGCTGCTCCCTGTTTTAAGCCTCTCTTGAGGGAACCTAACATGGACTTAGAGGCAGAGGGCAAGTATAGGCCAGTTGTTATCAAGCTTATTTTGACCATAGTGCTTCTGTAAGTGGTTGCTGATTAATTTCTGCAATCTTAGCTGAAGATAATTTTCTATTGATTGAAGATGGTTTTCAGGCTTGATTTTGAGACAGAAACTGCCTTGTTCATCTTGATGACCTCTGTTGGGCGCGGGTTCTTTTTAGGGCTCCTGGAGGCGGTTTGGTTGCTGCAGCCTCCGTCGGGGGCAGAAAGGCATGGTGTCTTGCTGTCCCTTTGTCTAACCGCTTAGAAACTCAACTCCAGCTAAAAGAGTGTGTTGAAAACTTGGATTTATGGTTCCAGTAGAATAAGAAAATTGTCTCTTTACTGATTTCAAAGTGATGACAAAAGATTCAGTTGAAGCATGATTTTATTCCTCTGACCTATTTAAATTCAACTTCAGGCCTTATTTTAGTACTGACTCTGTTTTGATGGTCTTGAGGAACGATCTCTGTAAGAAGAAGGATTTGTGGGCACAAATTGTGGCTACTGTATATAGTCATGTATAAGTCTAGAAATTTTGGTCAAAAAATTAACCCAAAAAACATGGTTCTACTTATCCATGGGCCACTGTAAGTCCTGTACTTTAACTCATAACCTCCTTTCTCTGAGTAGAGAGGCAAAAGGCAAATGCTTTGTCCTTCCTGAGAACACCTGAAAGAAGCACGAACCCTCTCTACTCTTTCATTCATCCAGCATTTAGGGTGAGCACAAACAGTTACGCCTGCCAGAATTTTATAAGTTCTTTGGCATCATTTTCCTTTGCTTCATTTTTTACATCCTTTGTAACATGTCCCTAAGTTTTAAGTCCCTTGACTTATCTGAGGGTCATTTCAAAATCCATAATTTTGGCCCCAAACCTGCCCTCGACTTATATGTACATGAGGTCAACTTATAGTCAAGTATATAGGGTAATTTTCTTGGATTTCTCAGCAGGTTTTGTTGTTGGGTTAAAATTGTAAATGAACAGCACTTCATCTACGCAGAGTACTGTTTCCAGGAGGTGGTGCTTAGTATCTTGTGGTGATGGCTTGTTTCCCATGTTCTTTAGCATTGACATGAAACCACTGGGAGGGGGCACTGAGAGGTTTGAAGGGTAGGGCCATGAGTATGTGGACAGCAGCCAACCATAGCTCTCTTTTTAATTGGATTCAGATAAGGCAGTGGAATGGCAGAATCAGTGCATGAAATCAGTAATTGGATGGCTAAGGCCAGTAAGCTAAAACTCAATCCCAACAACATGAAAGTTCTCTGGATAAGTGGGCTCATCTACTAAAAGAGATTATGTTCAGCCTATTGCATTCCCCGTAAAAGATCAAATCCATAGTCTGAGAATACTTTGTCGAAGGTGGATTCATTGTTGAAGGTGGTCATCCAAGCAGCTTTTCAGAGGAGTCCTTTCATCAGCTTTAGGCCTTTCATCAGTTTATGGTATGTCTCCTGTGTCCTGTCCTGATCAGAGTTAGATTGATCACATTTATCCATTCTTTATTAATGCTTAGGTATTGATTGGTGTAGTTAACATAGTACTGCGTTCAAGAATGGTTTGGAGAATTCAATCAGTTTAAATTTCAGCTTCCAGCGTGTTGACTTGCAGAGCACTTAACTGGTTGTCAAAGAAATGACAAGAGAGATTATTGCTTTCATGGCTAAATGGATTTGGATACAGGAACCTAAAGGAACACGAGCTCTGATTCCAGCCGATACCATATGCATTGTGATCCTGGAGCCCTTGCCACTGAGATAAGGCAGTGGTAAACAGAAAAAAAACACTAATTTTGCATCTACATTATTAATGCAGTTGGATACCCCTTTAATTGTCATGGCTCAATACTAAGGTATTTTGGGATTTGCAGTTTTGCAAGCTATTTAGCTTTTACTGTCAGAGCATGCTGGTGCCACAACAAACTACAAATGTCAGAGTTGCATAGCATTCAGCTATCTTAGTTAAAGCAGTATCAAACTGCATTAATTCTGCAGTGTGGCAGTAGCCGACTTCTGGATGGATGTCTGAAAAGGCACTCTTGCATTGCTGCCTGCATTAACTCTTAAAGGGCTTGGCACCCAGGCGATACTCTCTCCAGTGTGGGTTGATCCCTTCTCCCAGTGACTGACCAGCCTGGCTCCAACATTCTTTACATTCTCACTGGCAATATTTTAATTTCCAAGAGTTTTTTTTAAAAATGTATCTTACAATCTTTTAACATGTTATGTTTTCTTTTAATTTATTATGGAAATTCTGCAGAAAGGCAGTTTGTGCCCCTTTCAAATAAAAATTAGAAAATTGAATTGAAATATATATTTTAAAAATTACTAGTTGGAGTCAGTGTAAGGGTCAAATTAGCTTTGATGAACGATATGGGAGCCTTGGACTGGACATTCCACCATCCTTTATTTTTCCAAAACACACAAGCAGAGGGCCCTAGTTGGAATTAGGGAGGAAGGCAGTTGAGGTGTTTTACCCCCTCCTATGTGAAGGAGGAAAATAGATCTAAGTGGGGGATTTTAACTGGGGAAACGTTATAGGAAGAAGTGTAGACTCCTTCTGCAGTGCAGTCATGATCCAAACTAGAAGGTGCCATGGCTGCTTTTTGTAAGAATCATATGTTTGAGCTACTCACACAAAATGTCTGTGTCATGTTTAGTTGATGTGCGGAACTCAGATATAAACTGCCATTTTGAGGTAAATCAGACAAACTGGAGGTTGCTATGTTTGGTTTGTTCATGTGTGCTCACATTTTCTGTATGGAGAACAAAATGTGCATGGTAGTACGTGGAACTGTTTTCTTTACCTTACTGTATCTTTCACTTGGGGTACTTTTGCGGTTTACAGACCGCCCCTTTGGGGTGACCTATTCCCACCCCATTCCCCGCTGGATCGAGGCCTCAGCTGCCACTGTGGCAGCCTCCAAGGCCCTGATCCGCCCCTTTCCAGGCCGCGGGGAAGTGGCAAAAGGCTGCTTCCCCGCGGCCTGGAAAGGGGTGTCCTTGGGGCTTCATGCCCCAAGGACACCCGACGGTGGCGGGGACAAAAAGAAAGGGGCCACTTGGCCCCTTTCTTATTTGTGTTGCTGGCACAGCCATCTAAAGGCTGCGCCCAGCGACGCAAAGCTGGAAGGAGCTCCAAAACAGAGCTCCTTCTGGCGACGCGGAAAGGGCGCCCCAGGTGCCCTCGCACGGCGCCAGGACGTCACTTCTGCGCCGGTCCGTTTGGAGGTAGCGCAGTCTTTTGGTACGTGTGGAACGCGCCTTTGAGTCTAGTTTTAGTGCATTCTGGAATTGCAGCTGGGCTATAAAAAGTGCCCGCTGCAGAGATTGAGGTGTGTGTGTGTGAGAGAGAGAGAGAGAGAGAGACAGAGAGACAGACACACAGCCAGAGAGAAGGATCTTCTTCATTTCAGATCTTGGAACAAGGAATTAGCATGCACCAAAAGAGGTACTCTCTGTTTGCCACTTCTGTACAGTGGTACCCCGGGATACGAATTACCCAGGTTACGAATTTTTCGGGTTACGAAAAAATCCCATAGGGATTTATTGTTTCGGCTTACGAAGGTTTCTTCGGGTTACGAAAAAACCTTGGCGCTATTTTCCGCCACCGGAGGGCAGCAGAGAGCTATTTTTCCATTAGCGCCTATGGCAATTCGGCTTACGAAGGTTTTTCGGGTTACGAAATTAGCCGCGGAACGAATTAATTTCGTAACCCGAGGTACCACTGTATTTGGAGAGATTTTTTTTTCATCTTCATATACTTATTGAGGTATACATACACTGTAAAACACAAGTGTGGGCAGGCTGCCACGTAAACCTGAAGTAGCTTTCAGCGATGATGGCCTCTGGATTGTATTGACATGTCAGTGACTGAGTCTGCATGTAAAACTAAAGCATAACTTAGTGCTAAGTGAATAAGTCTTAGACTTGTGCACTTCTCCTTTCCCATGTTGTTTGGCCATGATGAGATCAGACCTATCCACTTGAGTGGTCAGCTAAGTACACAGTCTCTTGCTGTGTTCGACCTTTGACAAATTATGGCTAGTTTTAGCTATGGCTTATCAGAACAAGGTAGTTTGAAAGTGTTATTTATGTTCCTGGCTTGTTCAGTTGCAAAGTTAAGAGTAACTGGGAAAAATGTCCATATGATTTAAAAAAAATCTATATGATAAAAATTGTCAAATGAAATCAGTTACACTAGCACATCTAAACTTACAATGCTAGGCTAGGGCATAGTTGTGTTCACATTGTCCCATTTGCTGAAAAGCAAACAGTTGTGCTGCTCTGAGCTTAGAATTCATATTTTACAGTCAATTGCATTTAGATTAAGTTCGTTTATTTCTTTTATATTTTTGACAGGAAATTGATATAGTTAATATGGCATGTCTTTTTCTTTTTTTAAAAAAAATATGGCTGCTTATTTCACCACTTATTGTATTTGAACACTTTTTCTCAACAGAACTCACACAAATTGAAGACCCAAGAGAGCAATGGAGAAGAGAACAGGAGCGTATGCTAAAAGAATATTTAATTGTTGCCCAGGAAGCACTTAATGCCAAAAAGGAAATTTACCAAATTAAGCAGCAACGTTTTGAGCTAGCACAAGAAGAATATCAGCAGCTGCATAAAATGTGTGAGGATGACAGTCGTTCTTATGCTAGCTGTAAGTTTTACTTTTCCTCTCCAAATAGTGCACGCTGCTACTTATTTATTCATAGCACATGCACATGATCCCTGTAGCATCTTAGTTGTCCACCCTGATTTCTCCCCAGGGCTTTGCAACTGGGTTGCAGACCCCCCCCCCCTCGTTAAAACAAAACAAAACCCCAAATTTCATTGATAGGAAGAGTGGAGGATCTTGATTTTTTCCCTTCCTTTCCCACAAACCAATATATTGTTGGGACTGTCATTTCTTTAAAGGATTCTATGCATATTGTACTGGGTTGGAATCTGAGACTTCGTTTCTGTTGTGTTTATTTAAAGCACTATCTCTCTTACAAGAGTTCTACATCATTTCCCATTCTATATATGTTAACTTGAAGTGAAAGCTTGATTAAAACACAATCTCATATAAAAGAAAGCTTGCTTTTTTAATTCTTTGGAATTCAGAACAATATGATATTACATAATAGTAAGTTGGATATAGAGTACATGTTCTACAGCTGAGCTACAGTGATTCAGTGGGAACGGTGGCCCTCCACATTTGCAGGGGTTAGGGAAACAGGACTCCTGCCCACCTTCTCATCCAATGCCTGGGACAGCTGTAGTCAGCTTTCCCAGGCATGGGAGGGGCCAGAGGAGCCCGCGTGCGAGTCCTGCCCACCTCGTCTGATGCCTGGGACAGCTCTGGGAAGCTGTCCCAGACATCAGAGGAGGAGGTGGGAGGGGCTGACGTTAGGGCTCCTCTGTCCCCTCTGATCGCAAATAACCAAATTTGTGAATGCCAAATCTGCGAATGTGAAGGGCCAACTGTACATGCAACTAACTCACTCGTTCTGCACATAGATTACAAGGGTTGGTTTGTGTGTGGGAGTCACAGGGTTTCTGATAATGAAGTAAAACTGAAGGTTAAAATTGTGATTTAAAGGCCTAAATCCCTAAAAATAGTAGATCCCGTGATCTTGGCTGCTAAGCAGGGTCAACCCTAGTTAGTACAATGGACCATTCTTATCTGTGGGGGTTCTGTTCTGTCCCCCCCCCCCCCCAGATGGCAAAACTCACAAATTCCTTGGTATTGAATGGGTGCATGCCCACACACAGCCATTCTGCCGGGACTGTGTGCACACATGGCCATTGAAGTCAATGGTTGGGGCGGGCATGCTGTACTCGGATGGGATACCAAGTGCTGTAGGCTATATTTCAGAGGAAGGAACTGGCAAAACCACCTCTGAGTATTCCTTGCCTAAAATACCTCCTATGAAATTCAGGTTGACAGGTGACTTGAAGGCATGCACACACTAACAAAATAATATTTTGTGCTGAATCTGAAAGATCAAGAATGCAAGCCCCAGAGCACTAGAGAATCCCATCATATTTGTGTGTGCAATGCGGAATATGATTGTTTTCCTGCTGGGTGAAGGCAAAAGGGAAAAATCTCGCACATGTGAAGCAGCTGAACTGTCTATATCATTCAGAATATAGTTTGAATTAAAAAGGCTTAAAGCAGCTGTTGATTCTTTGCACTATTGAGAAATATACAAGTATTAATATGTGGAATGTTGAAAACATGTATACGAACAGTCTTATAGCATTTCTGTTCCCTCTGGCTCCTTCATGCTTGTGTCCTGTGTTGCTGCTGCAATTTTTCTAAGAAAGTTGCATTCCTTCTCTTGTGAGATGTAAATGGCACCAAACATGTCAGAAATAGAATCAGGAAAAACAGTTTAGTTATAATTAATGCTTTACAATATGAGTCATTCTGTTTTTATAAAATGTTTTTCCATAGTTTTCAAAACTGCCAGTAGGTCTCTAAAACTAGCTATTGGAGGTTGTCTTGAACAAGGACACTTCTTTATTTATTTGGCAGAAATATGAAAGAACCAAGGTCTGTCTTTCCTTAATTTGATTGGGCTGTGTGCAGTTCCTCTTGAGCTTAGAGACTTTCATTACAGACTGCAGAAGCCTTGAACGGAATAATCCTTTGGCTTTTGCTTAAAATATATCCATGTCAGATATATAAATCCTGGTTTATTTTAACTCTTTTTCAAAATGCCACTATTGTATAGGGAGTGTTTTTTCTTCATGATAGAATTTCAGAATCCATTCTTAAACTGTCTTTGAGGTATGCATATTTTTCATATATAAGTACCTCTGAGATCAAAAGAGTTCATTAATTGTGCATAGGATCACAACTTTCATGAGACTTATTTGTAGACATGTTCTCATATTTAGATTTTTGTACTTTGGAAATCTTGCTAAAAAGTTACTATTCTTCATTTTCTTATATATTATTTTTGCCCATGGATCCTTTCTTCGGTAGATACAGTCTTTTATTTTCTCATTGGTATATCACACCAAATACACTTATAACAACCTTATTGTTCCAGCTTTCTACCCAGAGTGTGCTATGAAAATAGATATGTATATCTTACTTACCAGTAGTAGTTGCAAGAGTAGTAACTAGTAATAGTTCATCCAATAATAAAAATATTCAGCTATAGGAACAAGCATAATCTGTTCAATCCAGAATATAATTAAATGGACTTTGTACCTAATTTACTCCATTTATGTTACAGGAACATGTAATCCTTCTTTACTTGCCCTAAATTGAATGCCTTGCCAATGAAAATTTCTCAGGCTCTTAAAAAAAATAAAATGCAGGAATGTCTCAGTGTATTTTATTACATATAGTTTAGGTGAGGCTGTTTTCATATCAGTTCAGGATCCATTCACATATCTGTTTATAAGACATATCACAAAAGAGTTATAGTACTTTGTCCCTTAATTTCCATGTGGTAAAACTGCTTTGTAAAAATGCACTCACATGATAAAAGTGCAGGTAAATTGCAAGAAATACCTTATGTTCCATCTTATACTACTAAGCCACTTGTCCAAAAGGTTATTTCCTGTGCATTGTGAAATACTTTGAGAGTACTTATAGGATATCAAGATTTCTGAATTTAGGGCTTCTCTGTTATGAACTGTTCTTTAATTCTACAATTCCCATTGTATTTCCTCCATCAGTATTGCTTAAATTTGTCTTCTACTTGCAGAGAATTTGTCTTTTAGCTGTGAATAGGACTGGTGTTAATATGCTGGTTGGATCACTTACAGAGACAAATAAGTCTACATTTTTGTTTTTTGAAAAATGGTTAATATTTCTTTACTTTTGTAAAATATTTTTCTAAGGCTCTTTCTTACTCTAAATTGTTCGCTAATCTCCAAGTAAGTACATTTTAGGCATCTTGATGAAGAAATTGTCAAATATAACAGACTCAGGGTTATGAAGGCTACAAACTGTCACATTTGCTAAGCATGCATATGTGTATGTGAGTGTGTGTGTGTGTGTGTGTGTATCTCCTAAGAGATATATCAAAATCTCTCACTACTTATGAAATCTGTGATGATAATGGTATTAAAACTAAAGTATACACATCTGAAATGTATACAAGCTAGGATCAAAACTAAATGAAAATTTGTCCTAAGCATGGAGATTTCCCCCCGTGTCTAGATTATAAAATATTTTAAAATCTTGATTATAAGAGGGATTATAAAACTGTTGTGATGTGTGAGCAATGTGATTCTATTATGCTACCTTAGCTTTGTCTGAATAAGAGATTCCTGTGGAAAAACTAAGCAAGATTCAGAATTTTGAACATTATGACATTTTTCATTTGTTCAGCATTTTCGGGATTTTCAACTAATACCAAATATGATCCATGTCAGATTAAAGCAGAAATAGCAAGCCGACGTGACAGAGTGAGTAAACCTTTTTTATACTTAAAACTAAGTGCCTACTTGTTGATACAACTAATTAAGAATATTGACTGAAAACTGGCACAGTAATATTGGCATCTCTGATACTTGCACAGATTTTGTATCTGATCATTTGATATTATTCTTTTTTATATCTTGCAGAAAAATAATGCAATCCTAAAAATAAATAAGACAAAAAATTAAAAAATAATTTGAGTGTGGACTTCTGACATTTCCTTCTAGGCAGAGATCCCCAGTTCTACCTGGATATGGTAGCAATTGAACCTGGGATCTTTGCTTTTAAAACATGTGCTCCCTATTGAGGTTAGCTCTTTCTCTGTGGCTTAACATCAAAACACACACACATACACACAACATAATGTGCAGTTGTGTTTGTGTGGGGCAAAAACCCAAAACCTAATACAGTCACTATGTCCTCTTGTTTAAACACTGTGAGAGGAATGTACTGTGAGAAATAGGTGCATTTCCTCTAGTAAATCTTAAAATCTGAACATATTACTAAATCTTGGTGTGAAAGGCAATGCTGTTTTTATGTTTCTATGCAATCCAGTCTTTTACAAGAAATAAATATAGTAGTGGTTCTATAGGAAGGAATAGGTATTTAGAAGTGACTGACTACTGAAAGAGTCTGTCACAGGGGTCACAGGGAAAGTTAGAATCCCAGTAGTAATTTCTCTTCATAAAATGATTGGTAAATATTGGAATAGAAAGCACATGATGCCTGTCATTTTTAAGATACACTTGTGTTTTCACAACTAATTTTATTACAAAAAATCTACTATCTACTTTGGTAGGATAGAAGGGGGTCACTGGACAGAAAATCATGATATAGTTTTAATTAAGCTCTTTCAATGTGTGTATGCAATCAGATGCATAATTTGTATTTCCACTTTCCTCTGGTCAGTTTCTGAATATAAAATTTTTCACGTTGAAGAGCTAAACCCAACATGAAACTGGGAAGCCTCACATGAAAACTGGGAAGCTCTGTACCACAACCTAGGAACCAAATTGTAATTTAAAGAAAGTATGGATAATTAATTGCAGCAGTTAAGTGTGTTCATGCATTTTTTAAAAAAAAAACACCTTTATTTCTGTCTCAAGCTTTCCAGATTAAAGCGAGAATTGACACAGATGAAGCAAGAACTACAGTACAAAGAGAAAGGAGTAGAGACACTACAAGAGTGAGTTGAAATGTTGCAGGACAATCAGAGTACTGCTTCATTCTTGGTAGTGTAGTGTAGATACAAACAGAGTTAGCGTATCAGCCACTCGTGTGCTAATTTTTGTGCCTTACCCCAAATGCTGCAAATAATAGTTATATTTCTTCTGAGAATTTTATCATGGGTGTGGTATTAACTCAAGGTACACTGGTACCCCGGGATACGAACGCGCCGCGTTACGAATTTTTCGGGTTACGAAAAAAAAACATTTAATTAATTATTTCCGGGTTACGAAGGTTTCCCCGGGTTGCGAAAAAAAGCCGGCGCTATTTTAAATGGAGCCGCGGCGGAGCCGCGGCTTTTCCCCATTAGCGCCTATGGGGATTCGGCTAACGAAAGACTTCCGGGTTACGAAAATGGCGCCGGAACGAATTAATTTCGTAACCCGGGGGACGAGTGTATAGTTTTGTCTTGGTATGATTATAGCTTAATTTTCATAAATCAACTTTTGACATCATTGGCCATCATTCAGCTTAGAAGGATAAATTGGCTTCTGTTTTTCCATCCATGGCTCCCTTCTTTATCTAGAGCAGGGTTGAAAAGTCTGTTGCTTGACAGATACCTACTGTTGTTGGCCAAAAATCATTCAAGGAGTCAAGGGAGGGATAAACCAAGGGGAAGTGGGTTGTAGAATGCAAGAAGGATGGCTTTGCCCACTATTTCCCCAACTGCCACTCGCCAGAGCCACTTTGGGCCCCAGTTAATTGCATCAACAATAGATTCCATACATCTGAGCTTAAGGATCAAGATTTATTTGAGACTGAATATTTCTTAACCTGAAATAGCTTTTCGATTTATGTTTATATAAAAGGATTGACCGTAAGATGTCAAATGCTCACATGAATTATAAACTGGATGAAGCCCAAGCGATAATGAATGAGCTTCGAAGCATCAGAAAGGCTATATGTATGGGTAAAAGAGAGAGGCAAGACCTAATGCAGGTAAGCAACTCTGACCTAATACTAGGGATGAGAAGAACATACAGTACATAACTCGGACCAAAAAACAAGTTTTCTAACAGTCAGAAAAGAATGATAGACCGGTGAAATGTTTGCATAATTTTCTTCTGATATTTGACATGCTGAAATGTTGCGGAGAAATTATTCTGCAGAGAAAAACAGGTTTTTTGCACAGGAAGACAACATGTTTTTCTCTACAGAATATTTTCTCTTCAGTATTTTGTTGCATTTGGATATTGGCAGAATACTGTGGAGGGATACTGTACTTATTTTCTCCTGCAGTTCAGAAGAGGACTGGTGCAGTGGTAAATAACATCATGAGCCAGGGCCTTGAGCCATGGAGTGTTGTCATCTCATTTCCTATCTCATGAAGATAATACAGTCAGCCTTCCTTATCCACGAATTCAAGCATCGACGAATTCAAGCATCCACTGCTTGAAAATATTCCCAAAAAGTATAAATTCCAAATAGCAAACCTTGATTTTCCATTTTATATAAGGGACACCATTTTACTGGGCCATTGTATTTAGTGGGACAGGAGAGAAAGCAGAAAAAGACCTGGGTTTTGTGGACTCAGTTTAAACTGGTTTAAATCTTACCTTTCAGACAGATCTTTTGCGGTGGTTACTGGAAACCAGGTTTCTGACCCTCTCTTGTTATCTGTTAATAACAACAACAACAGCAACAACAACAGATTGACTTACTGTATATACTCGACTATACGTCGAAAAATTTATGCCCCAAAATGGACTCAAAAATCATGGGTAGACTTATATATGGGGCAATGAGTTAATGCTTATACATTTCCTGAAAGAAGGAAGTGCCCACCTTCCTCTGTAGCCTTGTAACGGCTCCCTGTTTGAAGCCCTGACACACGCTCTCCCTCTGTGTGTGTGTGTGTGTCTTTATTTTCCCTCAGCCTTCCCACGCAGCCAGAGCTAACAAGCTGCTGCTGAGGCAAGGGCCACAAACACACAGAGAGTATGCCCTGGCTTGTACCCCATTTTGCCTGGAAATCCTGGGGGTAAAAGGCAGAGAGAGAGAAAGGTCTGTCCTCTTTTTTGCAAGCTATGAGCCTTGGGAGTCTTGGGATGAAGGGTGGAGAGAGAGAAAGGTCTGTCCTCTGTTTTGCAAGCTATGAGCCTTGGGAGTCCTGGAGGTGAAAGGCAGAGAGAGAGAGAGAGAGAGAGAGGGAGGTCTGCCCTCTTTTTTTGCAAGCTATGAGCCTTGGGAGCCCTGGAGGAGACGAGGAGAGAGACAGTTGGGTATGTCCTCCTTTTCGCAAGCCATGAGCTTTGGAGATGCTTCTGGTAAGGGGAAGAGTGTGTGTGTGTGCACGCGTGCGCGCGCTGGGGTTTGTTTCCTCTTTTCCATGATGAGACTGATGCTTGGGAGAGGTCCAGAGAGGGAGATATAAGGAGGGAAGTGGTGCTTTGTTTCCCCCTTTAGATCTTTTGTAACATCCTCCAGTGTTTGACCATCGACTTATCCATGGGTCATATCAAAATCGATGATTTTGGGTCCAAAAACTGCCCTCGGTTTATACATGAGTATATACGGTATATTATAGTCTAATCCTGTTGAAGAAAAGAGTAGTTTTAATTACATAATATTCACCTATTCATATGCTATTTTATAGTTCATGAGTTATCTGCATTTTTCTGCATTGTACAGATTTGGGAAACTTATTCACACCTATTAGTTGATTGTTGAATGAACTTCAAAGCATTGGGGTTTAGGAGGAAAAAAAGAGTGAAAGTTATGTAAACTCAGAATGTTAAGTATAGTAAAGTGGACAATATTTCCCTAGAAAAGTGAAACAGCTACCCTGTAATTTAGATATTCCCACTGTAGTTAATTGTCTTAGAGTAGATGGCCATGACTCATTCCTGAGTAGGTTTTGGAAAACTTAACTGTTGTTAAATTTGATGTCCGATTGAGGGGGATATAGATGAGAGATGTTTCAGACAGGGCAGGAAGGGCTAGTCTGGTCTAAATAAAGTATGGTGGTTAAAGTGATGTCATAAATAGAACAATATTGTCATTTTTTCTGTGTGATTTTGAAGGAAGAATTTGAATTTTGCCACTTTGTGGCCTGTTTAAAAATTTAGAGTTATTCATGTAGTCAATATTATATTGTTTTAATGAAATTGTAAATATTGTTATAATGAAATGAAAAAAATGATTTAAAAAGGAGAACTGTAAGAAATTAATAAGAAGAATTATATGAGCAATTCTGCTAAAGATTTAATCTTACATTGTGTGGGAATAATTTACCAACTATTTTGTACTAGTGTTGCAGTGATGCCACCTGTGGAATGAAAAATCATACATGAATTGCTTGTTCTGTTTGGTATGACAAGGTTTCATACCATAACTGAAAAAGAAAATGGAGTGCAACCTCTCATTTACTGTTCCTGATAGTTTGCTTAAAATGAGCATGAGAAATAATATAATCTTCTTGGTCATAAATAGTAAGCAACTTAGCTATTTAAAAGAAAATGATACATATCTAGTTGTTATAGCTGGAGTGAGAACTGACACTCAAATGCCCCTCTTTATGATGCTTTCCTGCAGTAGTCCTCCAACAAGGTTTGATCCATAGTGGCAGATTCTGAAGTGCAGACACATATTATTACAGTTGTCTATAGTCATGTGCCCCACATAAGAAGAATCTCAAAACAAGCATGTTAATCTATATCAACAAACTAGTTAGTTTGGGACTTTTGTAAAACTAATGGGACTTAGTTGCCCATTGGGGAAGTTCTCTGCTTTACAGATACCTTACACAGATTACAGCCCCCCACCCCACCCCTATTCCACACCCAACCTACTTGGGACAATTTTCTGTGTCTCATGATTTTCAGGATAAGAAAATAAAAAAGAGGTCATTCCCCTCCCCCCGCCTTTTCCCATCTACTTTGAAGGTCTTCTGAAGGTCTTCACTTGCTGTGCTGCCAAAGAATCAAGTAGTTGGTGATGTGAACAGTCTCTGCCTTGTAGCACCGCATCCAGTCAGAACAGACAGTACATGGCAAGATGAACAAATAGTCTGACATAGTATACAGCAGCTTTCTGCATCCTTTAAGCTCTATAAGGTTCAAATTTGTCAGGCCCAACCAAACCTGAGCACTTTATATACCAGATGGGGTATTCCAGGGAGGGAGGGAGGAAAGGAAAAACCTTGTGGCACACATTTCTCCAAACCCAATCCTCACTCTTCAGAATACCCCCCTCAGCCTTTTAGAGCAGTGATTCCCAAACATTGGTCCTCTAGATGTTTTGGATTTCAGCTCCCAGAAGCGCTAACTGACTTGGCCAACAGTCAGGAATTCTGGAAACTGAAGTCTAAAACAACTGTAAAACCAACTGTTAGGTGTTACAAAGTTTGGGTTTTAGGAAATTAAGCAGTTTCTGCCTCTTGTTTATTGACACCACAGTTTTCTATAAAATGTGGAAGTAGATTATCGCACTACACACCTAAAATGCTGCTAATCCACTTTAACTGTGCTGACTGCATCCTGTTGCATTTTGGTTTTTGTAGTTCTGTGAGGCCTAAGAGCTCTCTCGCTGAATATTCTAAATGCCCCTCCATAAACTACAAGTCCCAGAATGTAACAGGAAGCAGCCATAGCAGTTAAAGTGGATTAGCAGTGTTTTAAGAGTGTAGTATGACAATCTCCAAAGTTTGTAGACTATTTTGAAGGTTTGCTGCTGCCTGCCACCACCACGTAATGCAGAATTCTGTAACTAAAAGATATCTAAAATGGCCCATGAGCTTCCACCCTGCATGGAACACTCAACTGGCTGAATGTAGTAATTGAGATAATGATACTTGGCAATAAAAACATAATTAAGTTCAGGCTGTGTATATAATATTTTTGCAACAACAGAAATTAGGAAGTTAGCTTTATGTCTTTTGTAAGTTAATCGTCACTTTTAGTTTAGCTTTGGTATGTATGTTCCTAGAGGTGGAGATCTGTGTTGATGACCCAACCAGTGAAGCTGATGGAGTTTATGGGGCTCCAGGAAATATTGAAAGAATTTGTTGGGTCTTCAACTCATCTGCTGAGGAGTTTGTAGAACATTGCTATCTACCATTCTTGCTGCCATTACTGGATGACAGTTGTCTCCCACTAAGGTCTGAGTTACACATAGTAATGTGAGCTTTAAAGATATTTCCAGCATAGTCTTTGTGCTCCTTAGCTTTAATTTTGTCAGTCGGTATATCTTTATGTATATAGTCTTGGGAACTTTTTTTTTTTTTTTTTTTTGGTACCGGAGTTATTTTTTAAATCTGTCTAGACTAAATGCATTTTGTAATATTTTCCAGTTGCTGTGTGCATTACATATAAATTTATTTTTGCCTAAATAAACTCAAGCTTTCTGTACAAACAGTGATTTCATTCTCTCTGATTCTCTTGTCACAATGTAAGATGAATCTTTGGGCTATTAAGAGATTCCACTATTTAAATAGATAATTATGGGACAACAAATAGATTTTTTCATATCTTTTTTTCCCACTCACCCACCCCTGTCTCTTTTTTAAAGAGTCTGGTCAAACTGACAGATGGATTCCGAAATAGTTTCTGTATCACAGAATCTCAGCAGGATCTTCAGCGTAATTCTAGCTTGCTCAGTAACTCTAGTTTACCTCAACAACACTCTGATGCTTGTTCTCAGACTGACATCATTGGAGAGGTATGTGTATATTTTAGGACAATATGTTTGCTATTAAAAAGAGGCAGCGTTGGTTGTATTGCATGACGACACAGTTTAAATACATTCTTAAAATTCAGTTTGAAAGAGGACATAATACATGGGGATGGATAAGAGACCCTTTGATCATTTCTTCAAGCAGAATAATGGTGATGAAAGTTTTGAATATAGCTAATATAATTAGAGATGTTGATCATATGGTTCCATTCTAAACTGTACCATTCATGCCTGCTTTATAGTCTGGTAAAACTGTTTGACTTGATTTCCCGAAGCCATGAATTAAAAAAAGATAAAACCTGCAGTGGAGCATAAGAAGTTAGGGCCCAAACAGACAGGCCAAAATAAAGTTGCTTTGGATCACTTTGGAGGTATGCTATTTAAATGGCACATGCATCTTAAGAGGCCAGAAGCTGCGCCAAAACTGCGCTCCAGTCCTTAGGACTGGAGTGTTACTTTGGTATGGCTTCAGGCCCCTTAAGATGCATGCATCATTGAAACAGCATACCTCCAAAGTGACCTGAAGCAGCTTTATTTTGATCCATCTGTTTGGGTCCTTACCTATCCTGAGTCAGAACATTGGTTCATGAAGCCCACGATTATCATTGCTGAATAGTAGCAGATTTCTAGAGTTTTAGAGAGAATTATTTTCTACCCTACCTGGAGATTCCTGGTATTCCTTCATGATCTGTTCAGGTATTCACAAGCCCTGACCTTTTTAGAAGCTTAAAAAGTAGATGCCATCTGTATGACCAAGGTGATATGGGAGGATACAAAGAAACATGGAGAGTGGAGTGGGAATGGGCAATGTTGGAATCACAACTTCATCATTTTCCCCTCCTTCTGTATGTCTTAAAAACATCTTTGCCTGAAGAAAAAAATTTGGTTTCAAAAGCTACCACCAAGTTTTTTGTACATTTTAATAAAGGTGTTACCATAATATGGACTTTGGAATTTATTTTAAGATCAATGCAGCTACCTCTATGTTTCCAGTTCACAAAATGTTTGTTCAGTGTACTACCCAAAAATGTATTTTGTCTTGACCTTCATTTATGACAGAGAAATTGGCCTAGAAGGATGACTTTTGGAATGGAATAGAACCATATGATCTATGAAAAAATTCCCCCCTTCTAATATTTTTAAGGGACTGTCATAATGTAGTTTCTCAGTGGGCAGGTTTAGAATTCAAACAACAAGTGCAGAAGTTAGCTTTGAATTTTCCTTGGTGAATAAGGAGTAAATTACTGCCTAACCAGGCAGGTAATTCCTCCCCCCCTCATGTTCCTTAAATGGCTTGAAAGTGGTTATAGCAATTATACAGATAATGCATGTGTATGAGAAGAGCTACGTAGTGTAGTGGTTTGAGTGTTGGACTACAACTCTGGATATTCCCTGCTCGAGCAGAAAAACCCACCAGGTGACCTTGGGCAAGTCACACTCTCTCAGCTCAAGAAGCATGGCAATGGCAAACCCTCCCTGAAGAAACTTGCCGAGAAAATCCTATGATAAGGTCATAGAGTCACCTTAAGTCAAAAATGACTTGGAGGCACAGAACAACAACATAAGAAGAGAATAAGGAAGATAACATATTATGTAAGATGAGAATATGGTGACTACTCAGTCTACTGTCATGGAAATATTGTGACCTATTTTAAATTATAGTCAGCTCAGACATCAAAATATATAAAACGTTTTTTTACCTTAGTACATTATTCACTCCATAGCCACTATGCTCTTGGTTTTTATACTGCTGAATGAATGGACTGTTAACCGATACTATCTATCTATCTATCTATCTATCTATCTATCTATCTATCTATCTATCTAT
>NC_056524.1:91284868-91306570 GCF_019175285.1 Sceloporus undulatus | reverse complement strand
TAAAAGATTGTACTTAGTTATTTCCTCAGTGGAATTTTATTTCCAAGCATGTACACCCAGTACCACAGCCTAAATTTGTTACAGTTTTGATGAAAAAATAGTTTAGTTTTAAATCTGGACTGACATTTTAAAACATTTATAATCTCAGTGCATGTTCAGAATGTTTTTCATCTTAAAATTGCCAATACATCTCCTCCATGCCCTACTCAGTTTCTGAAATTCTCTTGGTTGGGTAGTAAATTGGAATTTACTTTGGTGATGGAAATTTGCACTAGCTGAAACATTTTTCATCTAGTTTTTTTCAGTCCTCAAAATATATGTAAACTACCATTTTTCTGTATATGTTTCATAGTATATTTTCTGTTTATCTTTTTTTCATTGTTGCAGGAGTGGACAGCTTTCTCCAATATGGTATGTATGAAGAATGAATTGTATAACTAAACAATGTACAGTGGTACCTCGGGATACGAAATACCCAGGTTACGAAATTTTCGGGATACGAAAAAAATCCCATAGGGAATTATTGTTTCGGGTTACGAATGTTTTTTCGGGTTACGAAAAAACTTTTGGTGCTTTTTTCGGCTTTTTCGCACGGAATCGCGGCTTTTCCCCATTAGCGCCTATGGCAATTCGGCTTACGAAGGCTTTTCGGGTTACGAAAGCGGCCGCGGAACGAATTACTTTCGTAACCCGAGGCACCACTGTACCTTTATTTTAAAAACAGTTTTAGTCTGCCTTAAGCAAAGATTACCACTGACTTTTCTTATTTTTTTATTTGAGAAAGACTATCCTTTTCTTACTTTTTGTTCTGGTAGAAGTTTCATTCATGGTAATGTTCAAGAGATTAATTATTTGAAGGGACTAGTCATTACTACAGAAGCGCCCTAATATCTTAAACAAAAATATTTAAAGATAAATACATTATTTATATGTCTTGTTATTTATTTCATTGAAATGAGAAAGAAATGTGAATTGGCTGTAAACTTGTAATTTTTAAAAAGAAAGTATCACTAGCAGCAAATAGCTTCATATTTCAAAAGTTCATATCCCTTTCCTTCCATTTTAAGCATAAATGCAAGATCTTTGGTTAAGCATAAGCATTAGCAAAAGCTGTATATGCTAGGGATATATTTTGTTTCACAAGCAACTGTACAGCTAGTTCTGCAACCAGCACAGTTGTTTGCCCAAGTATAATTTAGTGTAACTAGTGGGGATTTTCACTCCACTTACATTAAACTGGATTTGGCCAGAGTGTCTTGAATCAACTGATTAAATGTATCAATAGTTTTGGACTACATCAAAATGTTATTTCAAACTTAAATTAGATCTCTTACCACTTCCACATTGTTACTGTTTTTCTAATGTAGTCTTAATTGTTTCATTTTTCTTGGGTTTACAAAAGCTTGGATTTGATGATAAAACCCGACATGCTGACAAAATAAAATTGAGTTGGCAATATGAAGAGGCCAAAAAGAGGTAAGTATACTTAGGTCTAATGTTAACTACTGATAACCAGTCTGTGTCAGAACCAGTAATTATGTGACACAAGTTTTAATCAGTATATGTCAAGTGTGCCTTTCATTGTAAATATGTAATAAGCCAAGTTTCTCAGATCTGATGCCCTTCAGATGTGATAGAGTTCATTGGCCATCCCAAATGGGGATAAGTGTTGCAGGCTAACACATCTGGAAGGAAGTAGTTTAGAGAAGACTGTTATAATCTATATCAAGCAACTTTTTTTGGTTTTTAATATATTAAAATCAGCACCAAGCATTAAGCAAGCTAACCCAAATTTACACAGTAAACATCAAGTGGCTTTACCTCCATCTAAAGAGCTTTGTGAGAGAACACTATTTGATAACCTCTAAAAGATGGAGCCAAAACTGGCTAACTGCTTGTCTGGAAAGGAAAGAACTGCGTGCTTGCTAAGGGAACAGGACTTGCAAACAGGCTCAGATCCTGTCGCCTGGTATAATGAAGCACTTGAGGCAGGATTAAAATAGTTGAGGGTGTATTGGTAATGAGGAGTGAAGGGGTGGGAGGCAAAGCTGTCAAGAGAGAGAGGGCAACTTTTTCTGCCAAATGTGATGGCTTTCTCTACTGCTCTCACACTGCTGCTGTATGTTCTTAGAAAAAGTTCACTATGGGCTGGAGCAGATGACCCAGAAGGAATGATTTCCAGCTACGATTGCTCTGGGACCACAGCAACCACACAGCCTGTTCCTGAAGCAGGCTGTTGCCATGGTCCCAAATGGGCCACCAGCAGGAGCAGATTAAATCCTGGCGGCCTTAGGTGGCCTCAGAGTGGCTTGTGGCCACTTCGGGGGCATGCATAGTTTAAACACCATGCCTTCAAAGTGCTTGAAAGCCACTGTATTTGGCTTGTCTGCTTTGAGCCTTAGCCAGCATTATGGACCATTATGTTGGCATAAAGCACCAACAGAATTTCAACTTCAAAAATAAAATATTAATTATCAATTGTGTGCCATTGTCATTCACCCCTTCTGCCTGACGTATTGGATTCATCAGGTGATAGCCGAGAGGGCAATTGAGTCCTGATCTCAATTACTATTGATAATTTCAAACTTATTGAATGGAGTGGTAGGTTGCCAGAAGGGGGAAATGGGATAAATCATTTGCTAGTTCCATCTAGAATAGACCCATTGAATTATTAAGAGTTTCATAACTGTGGACATAACATTTGATTTAGTGGCTCTTAGGCTCATGTTACTGTGGTTCTTAAACCATAAAAAGTGCTGTGCTTTTCTCTTGTGTTATGACAAAGTAGAATATGATAAGACCCAGGGAATGGTCTGAGATTACCTTTTGCTGGAACGGGTATGGATTTGATCAGTAATCTGGAAGAGGAAGTTCATAAAAACATGGAATATAAGTATAAAGGCTCAAGAAAATTTATCGTAGGCATACTTCCAAAATTATCACTAGAATCCATATATTTTGTAAGCTAGACCATTCCTTAATGTACTGTACTACTATTATCTGTGATTTAGAAATGTATTGTTTTCATTCTGAAGTAGTTTCCCCTAAATATGGTTTCATTATGTGCTCTTGCTCTGAAAACCTGTTAATTGTGCATTAAATATATAGTACAGTAATAGTAAAATTTGAAAACCTTAAAAGTGAAAAACACATTTGCTTCTTCCATTTATCTCTGTGGTTGCATTCTTCATTTGTCATGCATTCCTTCCCTTTAGCTTGCTGGCATTTCTGTAGGGCTTTTGTCTCCACAAAATATTTCTGTGTTCAGCTTCACTTTGCTCATGAAATATCTAGTGCAGTTGATCAGTGTGGGTGTAGGAATGTGCTGTGTTTGGTTTAAATCTACAGTTGACAAAATTAAAGTAGTGTAGCACATTAAAAGATTTGAGCAATACTTCTTGTTTAGCCAGTATAGCAAGACAGCAAAGTAAATATGTAACCATTGGAGCTTAGTAGATTCTTAATAAAATGTAAACTTGACTGTGCCTGCTTTAGGGAACTTGTTATGAATTCATGCATTATTGATTTATTGTACTTGACTGTAAACAACTCAAAGGAATCTGAAATATCAGGAGACTCTTTTTCTCAAAATGATAGGGATCAATTTTATTGTCTGTATTACATTGTAAGCTATTCTATCAGTGTGTGTCTTCTGTATTGTGCTTACCTGGGAGGTAAGTGCTAAACAAATAAATGAGTACTTATTACTACCACAGTTATTGCTTTTAAGAAAGCTCTATTGAGATGGCCTTCTTGAAACCAGACATCACTTTTGTTCATTCTCAAGTTGGATGAAAATCTAAATGTGGTTCACTTTCCATTTTGGGATGTAGCTGGAAATTTAAGTCAAATCTTTGGATCATGAGAGTTCTCTCCCCTGCATCATGTTAGCACAGGTTCATAGATAATATTCACACATTTTTAAATGGAACTCATGAGGATTGTTTTCTTAAATGGCAGATTCAAATTCATCACTGAACTTCTGTTTGTTTGTTTTCCCTGTTCAACATGTAGAAAATAAACTATCTGTAACATTTTTAGAAAATCAAGAAGTATTTTCATAAACATGGCAATATTAAAAGATAAAAGGGCCTGTTACAGATGCAACATTTGTTTTTGTAGCTCTTATAGGTAGGCCGTTTAGGAATGAAACCGAAGAACGATCGCAATTGCTGTCTTTTCTGATTGGGACCAGTCTTTATGTACAGTATAAGACTTTTTGTACATTACTTAGGTGTGTACTCTGGGAGTGCTTTTGGATCAAATCCTTGTTATTGAGAATCACGTTTTGGTACATCCGAAGTAGTGAAACACAGAAGGAGGGAGAGAGGAAGCATTTATATCTAATCTATCTGAGACCATATCATAGTAATGGCAATCTGCCTGCCATAATTTGTTTCATACAGTTGGTTTTATTCTAACTTTGTTACAGTAACATGTTCTACATAAGACTGTATTTAAATATTGCTGAAAAACTTTAGGTTTCAGGAATATTCATTTATTGAGATGGAATAGCCGCAGATTACATACATTGGCTGGACTCCAATGTATCTTTAGTAAATGGCTTATTATGATTTTTTTGTTCTACTCATGATATACAGTGGTACCCCGGGATACGAATGCGCCGCCTTACGAAATTTCCGGGTTACGAAAAAAATCAATAGGAAAAAACTGTTCCGGGTTACGAAGGTTTTTTCGGGTTACGAAAAATTTTTTTGTGCTTTTCGGCGCTATTTCGCACGAAATCGCGGCTTTTCCCCATTAGCGCCTATGGCTTTTTCGGCTTACGAAGCATTTCGGGTTACGAACGCGGCGGCGGAACGAATTATTTTAGTAACCCGGGGTACCACTGTACATAGATATAATTTTCTGTTTATTCACAATTTCTTTTAAATGAAATCTGCTAGCATGAGTAGCAAAGACTCTTGTACTCCCATTTAATGAAACAGCCTCTTCAGAAGTTTCTTTTGGGACATTTATTCTTATATGCCTTTTGCTGTACAGTTAAAAATTGTTTTTGTTCACTAAAGCATTTAATTGTATTCTTGATTTTATGTTTTGTCCTATGATTTTATGGCATTGTTTGTCATTTTGTAGATGTTTATAGCTTTATATTATTGTATATTTTTCTATATTGTATATATTATGTTTTGCAATCCTTTTCTATATTGAACTGCATTTTGCATTTTGCAGGTTCTTTCTGGGTTTTCCAGCTGTTTATAATAGATAATAGTGCATGAATTTTTTAAAATCTAGCTTATTACAAATACATTTCAAGTACTGTCACTACTAAATATTTACAACTTAGTAGAAATTTTCATTTTTCCTCTTTATTTCATTCATTCATTCTTTGTGATTCTTTCTAATTAAGGGTTTTTAGTATTCAGCAGCAGTTGGCTCTTCAGGAGCATGAATCTTGGCCAGGAATGGTGGAGGCGGACAGGGACCATCTTCAGCTCATCAAAGAGAAGGAAGCCCTTTTACAGGAACTGCAGTTGATAAGTCAACAGCAGAGACCGCCAGAAGACATTGAACGTTTAGAAGAAGAAAAACGACGCTTGGAGAATGAGATCCAGCAAGCCCGGGCCACTTCTTCTCATGGTGCTGCTGAAAGGTTTGAGAACTTCATTGATTGTACTGTTAAATGCTACAGGATTGGGATGATAAATTGTAAACTGAGGTAAACAGAGGTGATACGGTGAGATAAACTATGAAGCGTAGAAATCTTACCTTTTAAAATAATCTTTCATGTCCCTTAGAATTGTGTGTCCCGCTTCTGGTCATGCTGGCAAGTTCTCCTGGTGGGAAGAGCCCCATATCACTACAAAGAGATTTACTCTAGCCTGCTGATTATTTCATATAGTGCTTGTTTCTGTAAAGCAAGAATATGATTTTATTCTTACAGATTACTGTTACAAGAGAAAAAGAATTGTTTATTCATGCAGTTGGAGGAAGCAACTCGTTTAACTTCCTATTTATACTCCCAGTTGAAAAGGTTAGTACTTGAGAAAACCTATACTGTGTACTTATGGCCAGTCTTCATTAGAACAATCCTACGGGAGGAGGAATGAGTGAAACAGTGAATAAACCACATTTCTTAAGTCTGACAAGGCAGGCATTCTTAAGTCTGACAAGGCAGGGAATGGTGAAGTTGTGCGTTATTGTTTTCTCTGAAAGTCCTGTCTCACACAGAAACCTAAGGTGAGGAGGGAAAATGCATCTACTCTAGGCCGATACTGGTGAGGGGCTCAATCTTTGGGCTTTTTAGAGAAAGGAGAAAAACTTGAATCCAGCAGAGCTAACACTTTTAACTACACACTTAACGTCCTGTTCTAGATTTTTCTATCAGTGGTAGATCTCTTCCCCTGGAGCGTGTGTATCAGGGGAGGTGCTAGGACAAACATGCCTATTCTCCCAGCAAACATTTCTGCTCCATCATAACCTCCTCCAGACAATGGGGTTGTCTGCATGGTCCAAAAAGCCCATGTTTCCCCAGGCTTCGTGTCATCTAGTTCAGACAATACAGTCCAAAACCCCGTGGCCAGGATTGGACCCAATTCTGGTAGATTGGACACGGATCCTGTGGATTCAGCCTGATCCTGGTGATATATAATCCCTGGTTTGCCACAGAGTTTCCAGGACACTCTGCAGCAACCCCTGGTTGTTTATATGGTCCTCCATGCTCCTTACATTGCCATGTATTGCTCTAACTAAGAAGCCTCCTTCACTATGTCTGATTTGGAAGGAAGGTGCCTGGCCCTGTGGGTGCAGCCACCATTTTTGAGTCAGACACAGCAACGGGATGTGTGTGTACTCAGCTGGAGTGATGGTTTGGCAAGGTAAGGAGCGTGTGCCCTTCACAGGTCCTGGGTCATCATGGGGACAGGTGTGTAAAACACTTGCCTGTTCCCCATGCCGACACAGAGACCAACCTGGGTGAGCCTGTGTTGTCTTGGTCTATCTGCTCAGCCACAGTGAATTGAAGAATCAAACTGTCCTGGTTATTCCATGCTCTTAAACTGTGTCTTCCCCCTGTCCTAATTCTATAACTCAAATGAAGCAGGACAGACATTAAAAAAAGTTGGCAGTTACGGCTGATGGCACTGCTTTGTGGCAAATCCAGTAGTTTAAGATTATAACGTCCAAAATATGCAAAATCCCAGAAGGATGCTGAGCATCAAATAACATTGAAAGACATAAAGGTATAGAGTAGGATATGCGTCTGACCAATTTCCTAAACTCAGAGTTTAACTCTTTTTATCTTAACTGGAAATAGTTAAAGTGAAAATCAGTATTTTGTAGTGTTTTTGATATATCCATTAATTAAATTAGAAGAAATAGTATTTGTTGTTATGAACAGTTACGATGTGCAGTGAATTGCAGGCGCTGAGTCTTAGGTTGGTGTTCACTTAGTTGGTGGGCAAAGAAAGTCATCCTCTGAAGACTAATATTCTGAAGTACTGAGTTCCAAACTGAAGGTTGTATGAGACTCTTAATTCATACCAAAAATAGCCATTTGAGAGTAACAGAAAGTAGAGAAATAGAAGATTTCACAGCAGTTGAAAATAAAAGCTGTGAGAATGCACTGAATGTTTATTAGCCTGTAATACCAAATAGGTCTCAAAACTAATGTGCTCTTTATCCTACTTTTCCAATTTTGTTTTGCTCCATTTTTCATTTGAGCAAATTACTTTGCCATTACATCAAAGCTTGGAACATATGGTTTGCTCATGTCCTTCAACCCAGCATTGCAAACCATGGTTTGATCATGATTTTCAGTTATGTTTTGTAATGCAAACACGAACCATAGGTTACCATTCCAGAAGTTTGGTTGTTATAATAGCAGAAGAGTAGGAGTGCACGAAGGGACAAGGAAGCATGTGAAGCCATTACTGTTCCATATCTGAACCTTTTCATTTTGTGTAACACCAGCTATTGACATGTATTTAAAAAGGGCATTTACTCATCTTTCTTTCTTTTTTCTTGTCAGACATGCCATTTTGCTGCTCTCATTACAGTATTTGATAACATTTCTAAAGATAAATAATTTTTTTTACTTTGAAGACCTTTCTGTTGCAGCAAAGGTTTATTTACTACTTTTTAAATCCATAATTAATATATGCATATCTTTGTATTCTAGCTTGTCTGCCAGTACTTTGACAATATCCTCTGGAAGCAGTCGAGGATCACTGGCATCCAGCCGTGGATCACTGGCATCCAGTAGGGGTTCTCTTAGCTCTGTTAGTTTCACAGACATCTATGGTCTTCCTCAGTATGAAAAATCAGACAATGTGACAGAATATGGGAAGTATATGCGCTATGATCCAGTTCCAATTGATATGCATAGTAAAGATCTTCATTATCATGAATCTGTTGGACCTTCAAGTAGCAGTAAGCAAAGAAGATCTTTGGATACACCTCTGTCCTTGGCATCTCTATCATCACGATCGTCTCTGTCATCATTATCTCCTCCAAGCTCACCCCTGGACACTCCATATCTACCTGCTTCTCGGGATTCTCCTTTGGCTCAAAGGTCAGAAGGATATGAAGAAATAATGGGCACAGGTGCCTTAGAAGTTCTCCAGGCTCAGGTCTCTACTTTGGGTGAAGACAAAGCACAAGAAACAGCATCAGCTAAAGCTCTTGAATATTCTTCTACAGGCAGTGAAGGACTGCGAGAAGCAGGGATCCAGCTGACAAGTGTTCCAACCTCAGGAGGCAAGTTAAATTTACCTAAATATTTTTTCTTGTTGAATCTTGAAAACACCACAAAAATGCCTGATGTGTTTACTCGATGTGTAGATTTCAAGATGTAACTAACTCTAGAGACAGAGACATCAGTAAAAGTAATTACATTTCAGAGATGGATTGTGAAGGGTATTTTAGGTGTTTACTTCTCACAGTACAGTCAGCTATCTCTATCCATGGATTCTTTATCCATGGATTCAAGCATCTATGGCTTGAAAAAAATAAACCCCAAAAAGCAAATCTTTATTTTGCCATTTTATGTAAGGGACACCATTTTTCTATGCCATTGTATATAATGGGACGAGCATCCACAGATTATGGATTTTGGATGTCGAGGACTCTCTGTAGTAACAGCATGAAGGAGACAAAAGATTTAGCTCATTTTTAAGTGTGATTAATATGTGCTTTTTTCATTGGAGGAAAAATATCTTAATGATGGTTTTATCATTTATTCTTTCTAATGCCTAATAAAAATAAAACTAGTGCCATTAAAATCAATAGTACAGTGGGTCCTTGGTATACGCGGGGGATCCGTTCTGGCCCCCCCCCCCCGCGTATGCTCAAGCCCCATTCTGTCCAATGGCGGCGCACGTGCATGCGCGCCGCCATTGGACAGAAAAGTCCCCCTCCTCTTTCCCCCTCCCCCTCCCTCCCTCCCTCCTACCTTCCTAAACCTACCTACCTTCCCACCTTCCCTCCCTCCTTACCTGGGTCTCTCCCCCCGCCGCCACGTTCTCGCTGCTGCCGCCGCCTAGCCGCAGCAAATTCCATGTGCTGCTCTGGAGGCCAAGAGACCTCCAGGCTGCACCGGCCCTTTCATGGGGCAGTGGCGGTGAGAAGGACAAAGGTTGACCTTGTCCTCCTTGCCACCGCTGCCGCCGCCGCTGTAAAACACCCGGATGCAGCCTGGAGTCTCTTGGCCTCCAGGAGCAGCACCCAGCCATTTTGTGGCGGCGGAGGCCGAGGCCGCGAGGGAGAAAAGGCTTGGCCTCGTCCTCCTCGCGGCCTTGGCCTCCGCGCCGCAAAATGGCGAGTGCGCTCCTGGAGCCAAGAGGCCTCCAAGCTGCACCCAGCCCTTTAACAGCGGCGGTGGCGAGGAGGGCAAAGCCTGGCCCTGTCCTCCTTGCGCCGCCGCTGAAGAAGAGCCGGTGTGAGCCTGGAGGCCCCTTGGCCTCCAGGAGCAGCACCTGGCCATTTTGTGGCGGTGGAGGCCGAGGCCGCGAGGGAGAAGAGGCTTGGCCTCGTCCTCCTCACCCTTGGCCTCCGCCACCGCAAAATGGCCGGGTGCTGCTCCTGGAGACCATGAGAGACCTCCAGGCTGCACCGGGCCTTTTACAGCGGGGCGGCAGTGGCGGTGAGGAGGACGAGGTCAACCTTCGTCCTCCTCGCCGGCCTGCCACCATGAAGGGCCGGGTGCAGCATGGAGGTCTCTTGGCCTCCAGGAGCAGCACCCGGATTTTGTTGCGGCGGCGGTGGCAGCAGCAAGAATGCGGCGGTGGTGGCGCGGCGACCCAAGTAAGGAGGGAGGGAGGGTGGGAGGGAGGGAAGGTAGGTACGTTATAGGTAGGTAGGTAGGTGGGTGGGTGGGAGGGAGGGAGGGAAGTTAGGAAGAAGGGGGAAAAGAGGAGGGGAGGAGGGGGACTTTGTTCCCAATGGTGGCGCGCGTGCACGCGTGCCGCCATTGGGAACAACTTCCAGGTTTGCCATGCGCGTATGCCCAAATCCGCGCATGGCAAATCCGTGTATAAGGAGGGCCGACTGTATAAGATAATTGGAGGTAATTTCTCCCTCATTCTGAGTACTTGCAGTAAGTTTTTCATGTGATAAACTTTGGAGCCAATTTTCCCACATCTTACATCTGACATGTCAACGTGTTGTTCTTATGTCTTGTGATGGCCAGTTTTATCTCTTAATCTCTTTTGTGCAACTGGATTATTTCTTATCATCGCCATTTTTCCATCTATACCTTACCCCTTACATTGGGCAACTATATCTGTAACTACTGTACTGTTGTTCTTCTCATCCTGATTTTCCTGTCCTCTATAAAATCTGAAACCTATATTTTTCTAGCCTTTCCCCACTAATTACCCCCCCCCCATATGCCACATTTCATATACGTATGAATTGGATACAGCACTTCCATGATTATTAATGAATTCCACATCTTCAAAATCAAGAATGTGTTTATGGATACATTTATAGTCATTATTAGATCTCACAGTTTATTTTCCCTTGGTTAAATGAAAATACCCTTAACTTTATTATGGCCTGTTACAGACTGCCAAAATAAAGCTGCTTCGGGTCTCTTTGGAGGTATGCTATTTAAATGATGCATGGGTCCTAACAGTCCGGAGGTCGCACCAAAGCCACACTCCATTCCTAAGCACTGGAGTGCAGCTTTGCTGCAGCTTCCAGATTCCAGATTCTTAGGGTGCATGCATCATTTAAACAGCATACCTCCAAAGAGACCCGAAGTAGCTTTATTTTGGCAGTCTGTAACAGGCCTATATTTCTCTTTTTGGCACAATTATGTTTTTCATTTTCCTCTTCTACCCTACTTCCCGTTTAATTGCGGCTTAATTGATATCATGTATAGGTCTTTTTTAATATCATATTTTTAATATCATATTTCACAACTTTACCAGAACTTGGCAAACCAACCGCCCTTGATCTGTTTTCTAATTGATTATAAAACATTTTATTAAATTAAAAATATATATTTTTTACATTTGAACTTTGAAAATTAAATTAAGTGATATCCCTTCTGCATCTTTTAAAAAAAGTGATCTTGGGTCATTTAAATGAATGTAAGTAGAACATTGGTCAGAACTCTGGATGACCTGCAGTGGGTTATTAAGGATTTCTGACAACCACTTGTATAACAGCTTTAGAAACAGTATCCCTTCATCCTATTTGCCTTCTCCCATATAATCCACCCTGCACTCTTCGTTCATCTGGGAAGAATCTGCTGCAACCTAAGAGGACTAGACTTTCAGCAGTAACCCAGAGATCTTTTTCATCAGCCGCTCCTAGGCACTGGAACGACCTGCCTGACTAGATCTGACATATTACCACTTTGGAAACCTTTAAGAAGGCCATTAAGACGGATCTCTTCTGGCAGGCCTTTCCAGACTAGAACTCCCCCGCTGACCTGCCTCCCCCTCTCTCACTTTCTCCCTTACCCTCCATCCTTATTTTTACCCTAACCCAGATTCCGCTTGGAATTTTTTATCTCATTGTAGTATATGTATATTAATGTTTTTAACTTTCTTTGGTTTAATTCTTTTTTAGAGTTTGATCATGTTTTTATGTTTGGGGGGAGGATTGAGGATCTTGAAATTTTAATGCATCTCTTTTTAACTGTATGTTTTATACTGTTGTAATCCACTTGGGATTCCCTGAGATTCAGCGGAATATAAATTATTATTATTATTATTATTATTATTATTATTATTATTATTATTCTAAAATCGGCTGCCATAATGGAAAGACAGCATAGAATAAAAACCCAGGAGTGTGTGTGTGTGTTGTGTATTTGGATGCAAAATTATGAGCTGAAATGTGATAGGAAGCACATATTTTTCTGCTGAGCATGTCCTCAGATTCACTATTTTAACCTATTTCGATGAATACGCATTTCGCTATTTCTGAGTCATTCTTTCTGCCTCTTCTTCTGTTTCAAAGACATTGATCTAAACTTTCCACCCAGTATCACATATGTTTTCTTCAGTTGCAAAGCTTTCAGGTCATTCTGAAGTATTTGTTTCTTTTTAACAAAAATAGGAATTTGGCAATTGATGTCATTGTTTACTTAAAATATTCTTGTATTTTGTTTCTCATGTGGCACAACAGAAAAAATTGCTGTAAGTGAACCTAGAATTTCTTGTTGTGGTGGGTTTTTTCTTCCTGCTTGTAAGCCCTGTGTGTGTGTAGTTTTTTGTCTGTTTGTTCTGTTACTGCGTGCATGTTGAAAGGACAGAATGTGTGCTTCATTTGTTTCATTCAATTTTCCATATGTTTAACTGTTACAGCCCATTCTTGTTGCTGCAATGTTAACCAGTGTCGTAGTGGTCAATTCTGAAATGAAGGAGCATATCATAACTTCCATCACAGACACCTCCCAAGGATAGTCCAAATACTGTATATAGGCAACTGTGTTGGATAAAGAGCAGGACTGTATAGTATAGTTCACAGTTTATTAGGATTTGTTGAAAAAATATGAGTGTTTTGTTCCTCCCACATTTCTTCTTCACTATACCGCTGGTGTTAACTGAATACTGTTTGCTCAGTATTTGGTGTTGACTATCTTAAGGTTATGTTGGAAGCTTCATTTGCTCTCCTAATGTGTCTGTTAAGATGTGGATGATGATTTATTAGTTTGTCGCAGCATTTTTTAAAATAAAAAAAAATCACTGGAAGGTTTAAAAATGTCACAAAAATTTTTAAAGCTAAAAACAGCACAATTGAAAAACACTCATAGATGTCAACACCTTCTCATACTTTTCAGTGAATTCACCTCTGAGTAACCAGAATGATTCGTCTTGATACCACTTTTCCTTCTGCTAACTAGTTTGTCAGAATTTAATGACAGTTCAGATAAATCATAGTATGCAAAATGGCAAAACTGGTTGTGATGTACTTAATAAGTACAGTACTTCACTCCACTACTAACATCAGTTAGTAAGGTTCTTTTATTAATTAATTTATTATGTATTTGTTGATCAATTCTCAAAAATAAGGAAATACAACATTCAATTTTTGCTTTTATTGCAAAAAATTACTTTGGGGGAAATATTCTGACTTTTTTTGTTTGCCTGCTGCATGAAGGTTTTTTTTTTTTTTAATTTCAAGTTATGTTCCTGGTGATATTTTGTAAAAGGCATGCTCCACTAGAACCTACTTTAATATTTGCGACAGTCACTGCTTACTTGCCTTGCAAGCATTCAGCAATATAATAAGTTGAAATGTGTGTAACATGTTTGTGTTTTGTAATGCTTCCATGTTGCATCTTGATTCTTCCCCCCCCCCCCCAAACAATTCTTTAACATCCCCAAGATGCAGTGGCTTGTAGAATGGAGCCTATTAACCTTCCCTGCTCTGATGGATATACAGTCATGTTTTTATTCCCTAGCTGTCATGTTACATTATGGAAAAAAAAAAGAATTTAGAGGTATAGGTTTCTTCATCTTATTAATCTCCATAATTCTGTGTATAGTTGCTTGATAGCAGAGCCTACTGAATGAAGTAGGGTTAAATAAGTATAGAGTGCATATTAATATTGTTGTTGTCATTGTTATTTTTTACTACTAAATTTATATTCCACCTTTCACCCAAAATTATGTTCAGGGAATTTAACAATAACATTAATAACAAACTTAAAAATAAAAATCAATGACGTGAGAGTGAGGACCCAGCACAATCAGCGTAGGACTAGCACAAGACAGCTAACAAAGGGCTTAAACAGACAGCCCGGTAAAGCTGGCTTCTCGCTGGCTTGGGGGCATGGCATTTAGACACACCACACACCCGGATCACCCAGAAGCCATGCCAGCAATTACACACTGGCTTGGCGAGTAATTGCTGGGCAACTTGGGGATTGTGGCATTTAGATGCCATTCACCCTGGAGCCGGCAAAAAGCTGGCTCTAGAGACAAAGGGATGGCTTTCCCCCCCTCTTATTTGGGGTAGAAGTTGGCTGGATTGGGGCTGTGCAACTGCGGCCCTGATCCAGCCTAAATGGGGCAGCTCCAAGCCACCCCAGGCCAGAGCCGTCTGATTCGGCCCTAACTCTTCTGCAGGCTTATCAAGTGGGCCTCTGCAGATGAGAAGATTGTCAAGAGGTCTCTCTGCAAGATCTTAACAGCTCAACAAGTTCATAGCACATTAGATGGACCTTTAGATAACCAAGACCTTAACGGTCCACTGCTTGGCTGGAGATCATTTGAAGTACATCTCAGCAACCTTGAGATTGTGATGTTTTATGTGTACCATATGTTTCTGCTGTTTTATGGATTAATGTTAAATGCTTTTATTAGAATGTATTCCAAACCAAAATAAATAGATGACTCAATTTAAATCCTTTGATTTTAGTGGTAAATAAATTCCAACCCAGTCCTGATGTATTTATTAAATATGCATGACAGTATATTGCAGGCTTTTTGCAGTATAATGATTTGTGTCCACAGAACTTCCAGCTAAATAAGGTTTATACCCCTCAGGTATCTAAAATACTAATTAATACAGGATTAGCTGGATAAAGAGAGCCAGCGTGGTGTAATGTCTGAGGTGTTGGACGATGACCTTGGAGACTCTGGAGACCAGAGTCCCCATTCAGCCATGGAAACCCACTGGGTGACCTTGAGCAAGTTACATTCTCTCTGCCTCAGAGGAAGGCAAAGGCAAATCTTCTCTGAACCAACGTTGATAAGAAAAATAGGATTGCCTTAGGGTCACCATGAGTCAGAAATGACCTGAAGGCATACAACAACAGCAACAGGCTGAATAAAGCAAAGTGATATAGTTAAAATGCTTTAGTTGAAGAACTTTGCTTTATTGAAGCACATTGACTTGCAAAAGACACATATTCATTGGTACAATCCACTGATATTTACAACAACAACTGATATGGTTTTACTGCCATATTGTAAATATCAGTGGATTGTACCAATTTAAATAGTAAATGTATAGTCTTCTAAACATTGGCCTGTGTCTAATTGCTAGCCTGAACTAGACTAAACCCATTGAACCAAAGGGATTTACATAAATTATTAACTTAACATTCAGCTAATTGGTTCAAATGTCTCCTCTGGTTAGGTCTAGCTACTGGAGTTAAGTCATATTAACTTCCAGCAATATCATTTATTTGCTCTTTCTTCAACTTGTAACAGATTGCACAAATAGAAGTGTGTTTGTTGGGTTGTGAAAGAAGCAAGTTGCACTCTGTAGGGAAAAATAAGAATGTAGTCAACTCTGATGAAGTCATTTGGGCTTTAAAGTGTTGTATTTGAGTTGATTCAGGCTAAGCAATGTCTATTTTGGTTTTTTTCCCCCTGTGGAAGGGGCAGTATCTTAAAATTTGGATATAACCACTGTGTGCTTGAGCTTACATTTGTCTTGACTAGTTCTATGAGAGTTCACTTTTTTTGTGAATGGATGCAAAAACCTTTGGTATGACCACGTCTTTTTTATTTTCCTATGTTATAGCTGTGACCCTACGAGAAGACAGTGCTAGAAGGTCAGAGAGGAGAGCCAGGCGAGTCTCAGCATGTCTGTCCAATTATTCACTGGCTAGTGACAGTGGCGTGTTTGAAGCTTTAACCAAAAGGTCAGGTTGTATAAATGTGTTGTAAGTTGGAACTGTATTTAATATCCTTACCTTAAAAGCAGCAAAACACTTGGTAAAGGTCTTATTTATATCTGCTGCACAATATGACTAATACATGCTTTACCAGACGGGAGTTTTATCTGGTTCTGTATTTGGTTGCTAGTTGACTACAGCACTACAGCTTCCCCTCCCCAATTCCAACCCCCTCCTCCCAATAACTTGATTAATAACAGCTGTAAGTCTTTGACTTCTCTATGCTATTTCACATTCCTCTCTAACTTTGTAATTTTATTTTTTAATTTGAATTTTAAAAAGCAGAAAATAATGAGTGAGAATGAGAAAAATAATGAAAGAAAATATAATAATAATAATAATAATATACTAATAATATTTATTTATTTATACTCCGCTCTTCAACCAAAAGACTATCAGAGCGGCTTACAAATTGTTATTTAGACATTTCCCTGCCCTCAGGCTTACAATCTAGAGAGACAAGACACAAAAGGAGAAGAGAATGGCAAGTGGGGAAGGGGAAAAGTCCAGCAGATCTTCCCTCCCTCTGATGTCTGGACACAGCAGATGGACTGGAGGGAGGGCCCTTCTTCTTCCTCTGGTTAGGTGGTGGGGAAGGCTCTTCACTCCCTCTGGGGCCTGGACTGTGGCAGATGGACTGAAGGGAGAGTTTTTCTTCTTCAGGCTAGGCCTGATGGTGTTGGGCCTGCCTTTTCAATCCCTCCCAAGCCAGAATAGGGTATCTGGAGCCTTTATTGCAGTAGACGAGCAATGAAATTACAAAACTACAAATGTGTGCAGTTTTTCATTTACAGGCAAGTCCTAATGGCAGGAGTGCTATTGATTTTAATGCAAAGTTTGTTTTCCACTGGGAGCATTGGGATGTAGGGGTGAAACAGATGGTCAAAATAAAAAGGTTTCTGGCCAGCTTTGAGGCAGGGAATTTAGATGACTCATTGAAGCCAGCTGAGAACCTCACCTAAAAAGGAGCTGAATTTTCCACTTCTTCCCAGAAAATGTGCACCTTCGCATATCGGAATGCACTGATGCTAGGCCAGCTTTAAAAGGGCACTCTTTCTAAATCCTAACCCTAATTGTGCATATAAATACCCCAACTCAGAAGCACATTTAAAAGGGACAGAGCTGCCATACCTAAGTGTTGGGGGTAGCAGTGCCCAAAAGAGAAACCATGACATCTCTCATGGAAATGAGTACAACATACACAAAACAGACAGTCATACAGGGGGTATGTGGGAAAGGGGTGTGTGAAGGGGGGCATGATTGTACATTGCTGGCATCTGCATGGGCACACCTCTGTTCTGATGCCCTGTCCTGGTGAAGCACTGCATGTGTGAATGTGTGCAGGTTCACAGGGATGGCCATGCATTCGGATGGCAGTCGCTGTCGCTGGCAGTTTACTCCTGTGAAGGTGCACAGGGACTGTGGAGGGAACAGTAAAAAAAAAAGTACCCAGTGGCATGGCTTGAAGCTGCACCATGCAGTAATGACATGTACATTCCAGCTGCCTTAGGAGCAGGCAGTGCAGTTTGTGGAGTTTCAGTGCGGCTTCAGAAAAGGCAGCTTCAAGCCATTTTTTCCTACCCATCTATTTTGCCCCTTAAATCTCTTGCAAGTGATTTTTGTGAGTGCTTTGCAGTGGAGAACAGCATGTGACATAGTGTTTTGAGCCTTGCTTTGCATACAAATCAGAGTTTAACAAATAGTTAAAAGATATAGAATCTAGAGGGGAAATAGTGTACTTTCTTGGGGGGAAATGGTTGTGCAAGTATTTTACAAACTGAAGAAAATAGCTAGATTTTAGATCAGTTTTCATGCACAACGTTCTTTTACTAGGCTATAAACAACTTTTCCGCGAACAGGAAAGGCTTTACTTGAGCAAGGACATGCTTGGATCCATGCCCATATCACACCTGCAAATTCAGTTATCAAAGGGAAATGTGCTACAGGATGCTATAGCAGAGATTGATGCAATATATCACACCCACCCATTTACTAGCCTCAAAAGGCTCTACCAAGAATAGGAATAGTCTAGATTGGTAACACAGGAAGCTGCCTTATATCAGGTCAAATATTTACTACTTTCATCTCAGTCTTGTTTACACTGACTGGTCATAGCTCTTCATTTAGTGATAGCAGCTCTTCAGAGTGTCAGAGGCATATAGAAATTTTTCAGTGTGCATACACTGAACACATTTATGGAGAATAGCAACATGATGTAATGTTTACCTGTTTGGAGCTATGTGCTAGCATGTTTTTCTAACAAATCTGTGGATAATATTTACTGACATGCTATAGAGTTCAACAGCTTCTTGAAATTCAAATATCATTTTTAAGCAAAATTTAACATCTATTGTAAGTAGCAGTCCACCAAGAGACAACTGAAGTGGATATTTTTCACACTGGATAGTTCATAGTATTTATTACAGTAAAACTTCCTATTACTAAGAGGTTTGATATTATTGTTGTTGTTGTTATAACTTACTGTCCTTACCATATAGGAATGAGGATGTGGAAGAATCACTTTACACTGATACTGTCAGCAGTGAAGAGCCAAAAATGCAAGTTGGATTCCTGTGAGTATTCTTCCCTTTCACGATTAACATTAATTGCTCGTTACTGCTTGAGAAATTTTTAACTATTGGGAATACTGATAACTACTGGACTTAGATTAGCATGTTATGGAACAGAAATCATAATGGTGTAGAGAAATTTAAAGACTCCTGGTAGAATACTACATTAAAGTGGTTGTCTGTAAAGCATCCACAGTGATTAATTGTAGGTATGACACATAAATAGCCTGTCACATTCAGGTAAAAGGGGCACATTCTATTAATGCTTCTTTTTAAGAGGCCTAATTCATTGACCCCAGAGTTTGAGAAGGTATCAGAAAAGCATAAAACCCATTCCTAAGGCGGGATACAGACGGGCAGGGGAAGACGTCTTGAAGGTGTATTCTGCTGAATACGGAGCCTCCAGACCGCCCGCCCCGGGGCGTGGCTAAGGTGTATGGGGCTTCCACATGGGGGGCAGTGAAGATGCCTCACCTGGGGCCGTTTCTGACCCACAGTTTCCATACCACCGCCTCACAGGACGCTGCAAAGAGAGAGGCAGCTTCCGCAAGGGCAGCCAAAAACGCGGCTTTTTTTTCTTTTGCCAGCTGGTGGATGCGCAGCTGCGCAGCTGCGGCGCTCAGCACCGGCGGCAGAAAGCATATGTGCACATTTAAAGCACCCAGGCCCCTTTAAACTTTTCCCCCCGCCCTGCCCAAGAACAATGGTGGTCTCCTGCCAGCTGGTGATCAGCTGGTGTTGGCATCCTTGTCCACTTGCACGTTGCTAGTGTCACCAGCATCATGGATGCCTCCTCTCCTTTGGTCCCTGCGCTCTTGCTGAATCTGCAATGCACAGCCACAGCTGTCGCCACTGCCACCGCTGTCCCCTTGCCATCCCCCATCACCTCCCTTGTACATATGTAAATATTTAAAGTTTTAGCGTTTTTTTATTGTTAGGTGAAAATGGCACAGGAATGTGTGTAGGGGTTCACTTTAAATTCCAAACTTTCCACAATTCTAGCAGCGCATGCATACATGTTGCTCTAGGGTTAGGGTTAGGGTTAGGGTTACGAGCATTAAAATAGAGTGCAGCTGTGCTGCAGCTTCCACATCTGCATGGCATCTGACGCTCTAATTAGAGCCTCAGTGCAAACTGCGCATGTTCCAGGACCCCGACTCATTATGCAACGCAGCTTTTAAATGGGCAACTTAAATTAGCGGCGTAGCAATTCTGGCGTACCGGTGCAGCAGCTTATAGACGGAGCTGTGCAGTTGCGCAGCATATAGAAAAGAAGCGGGGAAAGCAGCACCTTTTTAATGCCGCTTCTTCCCGCTTGGGGCATGCGGGCATTCAGGTAAGGGCCGTCTGAAGGCTATACCTTCATGACGTCATGAACACACCCCTTTTTGCCCGTCTGTATCCCGCCTAAGTTTCTCCCAATAAGGCTGAGTTCTCCCTTTTCAGCCCACTTGTTTCAATGGGAAGAACAATGTGTGTGTGTGTGTGTGTGTGTGTGTGTGTAAAGAAACACTCAAAAAGAACCAGTAATTCATTCTATCTATCTATCTATCTATCTATCTATCTATCATGAATTACTGGTTCTTTTTTATTTTTAAGATCCACGTAGTTGTGATAGCTTGATTTCAACAATATGATAGCTTATAACTTTATTATTATTAGCCATTTAAAGATATTAAAAATTAGCTATAAAATAGATAGTATTCATGAAATCATCACTTTCTTCAGCCTATCCATCTTAAAAAATGCTTTTGGGGGCTCTGAAAGAATTTTTTATAAATCAGTTCAAAGATTCTGATCCAGGGTTCTAAGTGTTTCATCACTGTAGCTCCTATTCCCTGATTCAGGTTTTCAGTTAATTGAACTACTTTTCTTTCAGACATGACAGTGGAAGTGATTGTCTTCTGGTCCATGTGTTGCAGCTAAAGAATTTTTCTGGATTTCCTGTGAAAGAGGGCTGTAAAATGTAAGCTGAAATACATTCATTAGTCTCATGATTGCTTTTCATTGCTTCAGATGACAATATCAGACACATCTATCCTATTTTGCTTTGCAGTTTTTCATAGTTCATCACTTTTTGTAAAAATGTTAGAAAAAGTTATATAAATAAAAAGACCTTAAATAATGGTGTGTGTGTGTGTTTAAAGCATTTACACTATGTTTCATATTTCTTGATTCAGTGTCAGCCATTTAAAGCAGTCCATAGTGGTCATTTTTGTCTTTGACATGACAGTTGTCTAATGGGTATTCTGGGAAGCAGCAATGAAAATTATAGATTTGGCCTTTTTCAAAGTGAAGTTTGCCATGATGGCTTTTTGTTTGTTTGTTTGTTTTTCCCATTTTTTCAGACATGTGAGAATATACTTACCATCTCTTGATTTGGGTACCTCAACCACATACTGTTCTAGAGCTTTGGAATTCCAGACTCCCTTAATATTTAATGAAGTCTTCCAGATCCCTGTGCATTCAAGTATCTTGAAATTAAAATCTTTGCATCTTTATATCTGTTCAGTTGGCCAACACCAGCAAGAAGAATTGTTGGTAAGGGATGTTGTTTTGTAAAATTATTATATTAGAAGTTCCTTTATATTGAAAATAAAAGAAGCGATTACCAGATTTCTCATATGTTGAAAGGTAATTGAAATTTAATTCAACTGTCAGTATTATTTTAAAACACAGAGGGCCATGTATTGTCCATCTGTTTAAACAGAGCCCCAGGGAATATTATTTCCTGAAATACATTAAAGCAAATGTTTTGAGTATTTTCTAGCCTTTATTTAAAACTTGCACAAATAAAATACATATTTTTAGGGTCTTGTTCTGCAAAGTATATTAATACTATCTTCAGTAAAAAAAAAATCACAGTTGTTGCATACCATTCAAATAAGAAACAATTATTCCCATACCATTCCAGTGAAAGAGCCCTGGCTGGTGTATTGGCAAGAAACACATAACTTATAAAAATGAAATTACTAAGTGTCTCTGCTGAAAGATAATAGAAAGTATCGAAAACATTTTTAGAATTTT
>NC_056524.1:91130472-91274868 GCF_019175285.1 Sceloporus undulatus | reverse complement strand
TCAACATTAGGAGGAACTTCCTGACAGTAAGGGCTATTCAATTGTGGAACAAACTCCCTCGAAGTGTGGCGGAGTCTCCTTCTTTGGAGGTCTTTAAGCAGAGGCTGGATGGCCATCTGTTAGGGATGCTTTGATTGAGAGTTCCTGCATGGCAGGGGGTTGGACTGGATGGTCCTTGTGGTTTCTTCCAACTCTACAATTCTATGATTCTATGAAAAATCTGCCTTTATATGGTCTATCAGTCTACCAGAAATCCTACCTGGCAAGCGACATATTTCTGGCAACTGATCTTGATTACAAGGAAAGTGGGGCTTCTGGAGATGAAAATGGAAATATGGACATAGTCATTCTGGGTCAACTATTTTGATTGTTTGTTTTTCTATTGCACTTTTCAGATAATGTTACTGTAGTTTTAGGAGTGTTAGTGGTATTGATGCAATCAAGATAATAATCAAATTGTGTTAAATTAATTCTAAAGTATCAATTTCCGTTTCATGTTTTTCTTCCAGCTGTATCGTAGTGATAGTGACAGTTCCACTCTGCCAAGAAAGTCACCTTTCATCCGAAATACTTTGGAAAGGCGTACATTGCGTTATAAGCAGGTATATGTGTGAGAGTAAATCTGCAAAGATTGGGATTTTTTCGTGGCAGAAGTATTTCTATAGAAAGGAGTTGAATTTTCACTCCATTGACATGCCATTAAGTCTATTGTGATAAAGGGCCAAAAATAAATAAAATAGTGATCTGACCAAAAACATGAAAAATTGAAACAATATATAAATAATAAATTGTTTGGGAAAATAACACACACACACCACCGCTTTGTTTCTCAAAATGATTATGCTATTTTCCCCTTTCATTTTTGCTTGGAGGTGAGACCCATTGAATTAAATGGATCTTAGTGATTGCCCCCTGCCCCAGAGCAAAAGAAATGGGATGGATTTTTCTCATACATTTAGATCTCCTTTTTAAAAAAGGGGGGAAAAATTAAACCATGCTTTGAAATTCTTCCTGTTTCAAATTCATTGGGCTGATGCATTTTTCAGATTCACAAAATCAAACATCATTTCATGCTATTTTACCTTATGTCATATATCTTCCAGGCATACATTAGTAGCACACCATATTTGGGGGCAGGGGTAGTTTAGCCTATCCTTTTTTTATTTATCCTGCTTTAGAATATTTTAGTCTTGTTGCCACATTTTTATATCCATCTCTCAGCAATCATGTAGATCATCTTTGGCTGATCTTATGGAAAGGACATCACTAGACCTGGAGCTGGATCTTCAGGCTTCCAGAACAAGGCAGAGGCACTTGAATGAAGAATTGTCTGTTCTGCGAGAGTTGCGGCAACGCCTGGAGGATGCCCAGCTTACTGGTCAAACTGACCTGCCTCATTGGGTCCTTCGGGATGAACGATTCCGAAACTTGCTGAAGGAAGCAGAAAAACAGGTATGGCATACTGGGGTCTGCAGCCCATTGTAATAGGTATATTACATTGTGCATAAAGTACTGAGATAAAGAACTGGGCTTTTCTCAATTTTGAACATATTAAAAATTCAGTTTACTATAAGTCATTGCAGAAAAAAGTGCTAAAGAGTTCAGTGAATTGAAAACCCCTTTGCATCTGAGAAATGGTTTTCCCCATGGTTTCTTAGAAGATTTCGAGGGAATTTATTTAGGAAGTAATTCAACTCCCAGAAAACCTAGACTCATCATGAAGCTCAGAGAGTTTGTGTTTTTGTAAGTAGTTCAAATCCTATTTCAAGACAGCCTTAAATTAATTCATACAGATGATCTAGGTAATTTGATATAACAGTAAGTTACAGAAAGGAATTAATTGTGACTACTGCTTCAGTACCTGAGAACTACCTGTGCCTGCCTGTTTTTGTTGAAACAATTATTTCTCTGGTATTAGGACCCTGAAATATCTGTTGAATTGATTCTGTGCTTCTGGCAGAGTAGGAAACAAATACAGTGTGCCCACACTATGAGCGGGTGCCCTATACGTGGCTTCCTGCTTATGTAGAAGCCGTGTGACGGGAGAGTGAATGGCATGTGCGCCCGCAGCACCTACGCTATCCCACGCCACGAGCACGAGCTCCATTCAATCGAATGGGACTCAAGCTTACACATTTTTTGGCTTATGAGGGAGGGGGAGCGGAATGGATCCCCTGTGTAAGCCAAGGGACTACTGTACAAATGCACTGAGCAGCACCGATGTTCATCAAATGCTTCTCACTTTGAAAATTATGCATACCAGGTCTTACCATGTTGACAGCAACTAATTTATAAGCTAAAGTCAAAGGCTTTCATGTCTGACATCCATAGTTTTTTGTGAGTTTTTCAGGCTATGAGGCTATGTTCTAGCCTCTTTTCCCCACAAACCAAACCAACAGTTGGGCCACACAATATACAGAAAACCTACACACACAGACAGATACCTACATAAGAACTCCAACCATCACCTAGGACAAAAAAGAAGCACAATAAAAACACTGGTAGACTGAGCCTAAAGGATCTGTGAACCCGACTTCCTGAAAGGTTAATTGAAGCACCGAGACTGGGCTCCAGCTCAGACATCAAAAGGGCTGCCAGACCCAGAAAAAACCCATAGAAATGAAGACAAACAACCACCCAAAGGGAAGGTATTTTTTGACCATACATCAAAGGAATCACAGACAAAATAGGGAAAGTGGTAAGGAAACACAACCTCCAAATGGGTCTACAAACCAACCAAGAAAAATCCAACAAATGTGCTTAGCGAAGGACAGGAGAGACCCTCTCATGGCCGCAGGAGTTTATCACATACCGTGTAGCTGCGGACAAGTCTACATAGAGACCACCAAATGCAGCGTTCAAACACGAATCAAGGAACACAAGGGACACAGTTTTTGTGTGGCTCTTGGTAGCTTTGTTAGCTATGTGGATCTTGAGTGTGGTGCTGTTAAGAAAAAAAATCATTTGTTGTTTCTTTATATGCTTCATTTACAACTTGCTTCTCTAGTTAGAAACTGAGAAATATAGGAAACTGTCTTTTACAGTCAGATCTGAATCTGACTCAATATTGTCACCTGATTTGCAGAGGCACAGTTTTAGGAGGGATGTTTTCAGTTTTCTATCCAAGCAGTAACCAGGCCCTGATCTTGTTGTTCAGCTTCCAAAACCAGATGTGGTGGATTGGCTGTGATGTGGGTGTTATGGTGATAAGTGTTACACACTAAGAATGGTGGATGGCTGTATATGCTTTTTTTGTGAAGCAAGTAATTTTTCCTCAGCTATAGTCATTGTGGAACTGATGGTATCTCCTTCTACTTAAAGGTGCAAAAGTGTATTTGGCCCAGTGTCTGAAGCAAGTAGGAGCACACACTTTAGGATGGCCTATACCCACTTAAGAGATTTGGCAACAGCTTTTAGTATAAACAATTATATAATTAAAAGTCATTTTTGTTTCTATATATTTTCGCTTTAGACAAGACAGACCAAATTTGAGCATCATCAACAGCAAGCAGCTGAAAAATTGCTTAAAAAAGCATCCAAAGAAGTATACCAGCTGCGTGGACAAAATCAGAAGGAGCCTATTCAAGTGCAGACTTTTCGGTATGGTGTTCCAAGATAAATCGAATAATCTTTGTTCTGATGCCTTTCAGATACATGTTAGTGCACTAATGTTTATGGATATCACTGTTATTGAAAATCCTAGTTAAGTTGTTGCCTTCCTCTATGCTTCCATTAGTTTATCTTCCTTCTCCACATAATTGCTTATTCCTGTACATTTCCTGAGTTCAAGTTTGAGGAAGTTTGATAAAATTAGCATGTGCTGTGTCCATACTGCATATCAATAGTAAAATGTAAAGCTAGTTTGCTAGTTCCAGACTAAGTGAATAATCATTTTCCACCAGTAAGTTGTCAAGTATGCATAAACTGCAGGGATATCAGTAGGCTCACCACATGAAGGCTTAGCGCTCAGTAAATTGGTAAACCTGGGCCAGAGTTGTACCACTTCAAGGTTCACATGAGGGCTCACAGGGCTGAATGCTTGTGCTTATTGGGGCTCTTGGGGCCTCCCCAGCTTGATTTCTCCATGATATGCCAATGTTTAAGCATGGTATAGTGGTTTGAATGTTGCATATGTATGACTCTGGAGACCAGGGTTCAAATCCCTATTTGGCCAAGGAATCCCACTCAGTAACCCTGGGCAAGTCACACTCTCTTAGCCTCAGAGGATGGCAGTGGCAAACCACCTATGAACAGATCTTGCCAAGAAAACCCCATGTTATGATCACATAAGTTGGAAACAACTTGAAGGCACAGCACCACCACCTCAGCAACAACAAATGAAAAAAAATAAAATAAAGGGATTCATTATGTGATCTCCTCCTTCTTGTCAGAAGTAGTACAGCCCCAACACAGGTTTGCCACCTCAGTGAGAACTAATCACAGGCCTCTGGAATACAGAGATTCTAGAACCAGTTACTTAGGGGGTTGGGGAATGCACTTGGAATACAGCTCTTGTTAAATATACAGTTGGCTGTCCATATCCACAGATTCTGCATCCACAGATTCATCCATCCAAACCTTCATTTTGCCATTTATTTAATGCTGTGGTCCCCAAACTGTGCCCTTTAAGAGATTTTGGATTTCAGCTCCCAGAAGTCTCAGCCATGTTGGGACAGTAGTCTAGGATTCTGGGAGCTGAAGTCCAAAATCCCTTAAAGAGCACAATTTGGGGACCACTGATTTAATGGATACTACTTTATGCACCTATACGGCTTGGGTCCAGGCTGTTTGAAGGACTGTATCTACCTGTATGAGGCCCCGAGAATATTGAGGTCATGGAGAAAGGCCCTTCTCTCTGTCCCACCAGCCTCTCAGGCGTATCTGATGGGAACAAGAGAAAGGGCCTTTTCATTGGCTGCTCCCAAGCTCTGGAATGCCCTCCCTAGAGAAGCCAGGATGGCTCCATCCCTGCTGTCCTCCTGGTGGCAGGTAAAGACATTTCTGTGCTGCCAGGCTTTCGCATGACAGGGATGCTTTTTGTTTGTTTGTTTTAAAGAGTTTTAAACTTTAAATTTTAATAATGTAATGTTTTTAATTGTTTGAATTGTTTAATTTTTTTTAACTTGTATTTTGCATAGTTATAGTGTTTTAACTTGAACTGTTTTAGATTTGTAAGCTGCCTTGAGTCCCTGTACTGAGAGGAAGGCAGGATATAAATAAACATAACAACAATAATAATTGTATATAATGGGGCTTAAGCATCCATGGATTTTTGTATCCCTGGGTGGTGGTGGGGCCTTTGAACTTAGTGAATACCAAGGGTTCTCTGTACTCACATTCTCAGATGTAGCTGTATTTTGTTTTTTCTAGCGTTTAGGGGGCATCTACATAATAATGCAATTTGACACCACTCTAACTACCATGGCTCCATCCTACAGAATCCTGGGATTTGTAGTTTTGTGAGGCACCAACATTCTTTGGCAGAGAAGGCTTAAGTTCTTGTAAAGCTACAAATCCTGGGATTCCATAGGATGGAGCTGCAACATTGAAAGTGGTGTCAAACTGCATTATTTCTACAGTGCAAATGCACCCTAAGTACATATGTTTGGAATTTGCAAATTGAAATTTACTCTTAGGTGATTACATTTTTTTAGGTTCACTTTTATTTTGAGTATGAGTTATATTGTCTAGTAAATAGAGAAAACAGATTTTTTTTAAAAAATATTACCTCTTTGAAGAGCCTGTGCATAAAATCATAGAATCATAGAGTTGGAAGAGACCACAAGGGCCATCCAGTCCAACCCCCTGCCATGCAGGAAATCTCAATCAAAGCATACCTGACAGATGGTCATCCAGCCTCTCCTTAAAGATCTCCAAAGGAGACTCCACTACACTCCGAGGGAGTGTGTTCCACTGTCAAACAGCCCTTACTGTCAGGATGTTCCTCCTAATGTCGAGGTGGAATCTATTTACCTGTAGCTTGCATCCATTGTTCTGGGTCCTGTTCTCTGAAGCAGCAGAAAACAAGCTTGCTCTCTCCTCAGTATGGCATCCCTTCAAATATTTAAACAGGGCTATCACATCACCTCTTAACCTTCTCTTCTCCAGGCTAAACATCCCCAGCTCCCTAAGTCATTCCTCATAGGGCATGGTTTCCAGACCCTTCACCATGTTAGTCACCTTCCTTTGGACACACTCCATGATTGAACAAGTTTAGAAATAAATTACTGTATTGTTCCTTCAACAGAATAAAATGTAAACTTCTAAAAAGATTGGAAGTTCACAAATTTTAGTTACACGGTTTTAATTAAGGTGCAATTTCCTTGATAAGTTATTTTGCTCTGATCACAAGTGTGAAAAGTGTTCATATAAACTGTAATGTTTATACAATTTCTTTCCTATAAATTGTGACAGGGAGAAGATGGCATTCTTTACAAGGCCAAGGATCAATATACCTCCTCTTCCAGCTGATGATGTATAACATGTTACATTATAAACATGAAGTATTTATCTGCCTGTTCCTATTTTATAGTGAAGTTACTAAACCAGTTAAGTTTATTTTTTAAAACCTTTGTGTAAAAACTATTAATATACACATTTTGTAAAAAAAAGTAAAAATAAACAAAAACATATAAATATATACATATATATTTTATAATAGTGACTGCAGCAAGGCTTGGTTTTTCCTTGTTGTGAAACTTATGTCGCTGAAGACGACTTATTTTATATTAAAGAAAAAAAATCAACTATCCTATTAGAGTGTGTACAGTTTTTATGCAGTTTTATTTGACTTAAAAGGCTGGAAGACAGAAACAAAGTGAGTTCAGGCAAATTCACTGTATTGTAATTTATTTATAGTAACTCATTTTCCTTGAAGGAAAATATTTACTTTTAAGTTGTATTTTAAAAGACAGACATTTTGTTACTCAGTATTTGTCATACAGTAGAATGGAACCATTGAGCTGGTTTTGTTTCTGATAGCTGAAGTGAAAATAGTATCTTCTAAATTTGTTGTTTTTTAAAATCAGCTTTACTGTCTGCCTCTTATAATGTAACAAGTATTTTGGCACTGCCTTTATATAAAAATAGCACACCTACAATTTTTTCTTTTTCTAATGTACCATTAAAATGCCATGGAATGTTGCAGGGCACAACTGCTTGTTCTTTACTCTGCACAAATAGATTGTTCTCATTTCAGTTTTGTCAAGTATGTCTTTTATAATTTTAACTAGCTTTTCTGTTTAACGAGGGAAGGAAGAAGGTGACAGGTTTTGCTTTAACTGTTGTTATAGAAAAAGCGCCTATGAGTTAATTGTACTAATTAGTAATATAATATTTAACAGTTTGGCTAGTGATATGCTCCAGAAATTGGATAGGAAATCACCCAGTCATCATATGATAATGACTTTCCTTCAGTATCTTCATAGGTCTTGCATTCCAAACTTTATTACTTTTAATGAATTATATATATTTGGTTTTAAAAAGCCCCTAAAATCATACCACATATGGTGCTTGATCCTAATGTTCAGCATGTGAGGCCATGCCTTGCATATAGAATAGACAGCAATAGAATTTACATTTCTATACCACTTATCAGTGAACTCAGCACTCTCTAAGTGCTATACAATCTGTAAACCAGTTGCCCCCAACAGGCTGGGTTGTTGAGGGCAACTGGTTTACCAGCCTATGAAAGATGGAAGGTTGAGTCAACCTTGGAGCCCTGTGATCGAATTCACAGCCTTGTGGTTACAGTACTGGCATTTAACCACTGCGCCACCAGGGCTCCTGTCATCACAGGGGAGAGGCTGACAGGTGGCTAGGAGTGGCCCCTGGCCTCTCTAGCCGCAAATGTCCAGCGATCATCTCAGGACCACAGTGACCAGACAGCCTGCTCTGAAAGCTGGCTGCTGCTGCAGTCCCATACAGACTGCCAGCAATGAGCAGATTTTCCCCATTCCTTTTGCTCGCATCCTCAGGCCACCTTAAGCAGACTCAGAGCTGCTTCTGGCTGTGTCAAGGGCATGCTTCATCTGTACACCACACCCCTGAAGCGGTTGGAAGTCAGACCTTTTGCCCTCTCTTTCGTGCCAAAGTTTTAATGACTGAATCTTAAGAAGTAGGTTATTATTTGGGAGGAAGTATCATAATGAATTTCAGTGGTTGTTCAATCAAGGCTTTATTCTGTCAAAGTACAGAAATCCAAGCTGAGTATATTCCTGAAACCTCTCCAGTTACTGAGCCATTAGCAGAAATCACTTCTGTAGATATTTATATTTTTCTCCATTGCTTTGCATAAACGCTACAAGTGCTATGAACTTTTCAAAGAAATAAAACTAGAGTTTTCCACATGCAAAATTCAGCTATATGGATTACTACAGCAATATTTCAAATATCACTCAAATGCTACATTCAGTGCTAATTGTTTATTATTTGTGTTTCCACCATCTCCCCTTTTTTCTAGTAAACATTGTTTGGTTTTAAAATCTGTAACCCTAACCTCCCAAGTTCTGGCAGCCTCATCTGGCCTTATATGTTATGCACACTTCTAAATTTGTATCATTCTTTCCACTGCTAATAATTTCAGCTATTGAATGGCTTATACTCTGATATGGAACAGAGACTGTTACACTTAAAGTACTTTTAATTAAGACAGAAGTAAGACAGAACCATGTGCTAAAGCAGTTCAAAGAGTTAGAGTCTTCCATTGGAGCCCCTAGCTTGGGAAGGAATCTATTTGGATTTAGAAAAACCTGTAGCTTGTGTTAAATTTGAACTGTCACCTTGAATTCCTGAGAGTGCCACTTTTTGTGTCTTGCAAATGTATGAAAATATTGTATGTTATGTTATTATATGCAGCTTCAGTTACCCAAAGATTTATGTTCTTTTTAGGGGCCATCAGTAAAACTTAACTTTTTTTTTTAAACTATAGGACACTGTCAAGTCAAACTTTGATTTTATTTAAAAATGAAATACAGGTTGAGTATCCCATATCCAGAATCTGAAATCCAAAATATTCCAAAATCATCCACATGGATGGCTGAGATAGTGACACCTTTATTTTCTGATGGTTCATTGTATATGGACTTTCTTTCATGCACAAAATTATTAAAAATATTGTGTATAAAATAACCTTCAGGCTATGTGTATAAGGTGTATATGAAACAAATGATTTTTTTGTTTAGAATTAGGTCCATCTCCAAGATATCTCATTATATATATGCAAGTATTTTTTAAAAATCCAAAATCTAAGCATTTTGGATAAGGGAGATTCAACCTGTAGTGCCTTAGGGAGGCCTGATACCAAAGAAAGTGGTTGTTAAGCTGGAAACCAGTCAGCACCAGTGTTTGGAGCTTGAGCATTATGTTACGGTCATGATAACCGAATCATTAAATTGCTTTCCATGGTCTGTGAAGTAGTGATTATAAACCATCAGTAGTGTGAACTGTCAAATGTAGATTAAAGAGTAATAGAGCAGTCCTAGACATGTGTACTCAGAGTTAAGACAAATGAGTTCAGTGGTATTTAATTCTATATGAGAGCATAGGACTGCAGCCTAAATTGATCAAATTAACATGAATTGTATAGGATCACACTAGATGTATATTGTAAACTTTTCCACATGTTGGGGTAACTGAAATGGGAATCTTTGCTATTATCATCATGGACTGCTCTGTAGAATCTCGATGTATAAGAAGACTGAGAAAGTGTTTCTTGCCAAGAAAAGGTGATCCTGGAACTGCAGTAAGAAGAAAGAGCTGGAAGTACACTGGAAGCTGGGGGTGGGGGGAGGTCATTGTTCTAATAACTGTTAAGAAGATTTCAACTGATTTGCCTGTATGGTGGTTATTTAAAAATATCAGTATTTGCCAAAAGATATCAGGTCTTGCATTTGCTGCATCCTATCATAGTCCAGTATGTAATCTGTTTGGGCAACAAGTCAGCAGATTTAATGCACTTGGAAAAGGTAGTAAATGAAGCCTTTCCAGTATTTTTTCCCCCAGTCTAAGAGGAGCAATCATGTTTTATGCAGAGCACTTTCAGTCACCTGGGGAATATGCTAATTGTGATAAAGGGCAGTCAGTATAAATACTGCTATCTGTTATCACAAATTGGGATCAGTTTTGGTTTGTGTATGTTAAGTCCACCTACTTAGGGCTCCCTGAGAAGATGATGTTGCTGGATTGTACTCGTAGCCACTCTGTGTTGTGGTCACAGTATTTAAGCATGGTAAGATTCTGATTGTCAAAATGAATACTATTTCAGTGTGTTAAAAAGTAATATACTCTTCAGTATTCATTATTTGTGTTTGTCAAAGTTTCTAAACTTTGTCATTTGTATTTGAAAAGTATTTGCAAAATAAATAAAGAAAATCTTGCCATAAATGCATTGCTGTGTGTATCAATTTAAAATTCATGCTAGATAGAATTGATTCTGGGTCGTGGTTAAGCCATTCTTTAGAAGTTTTAAAAATTGAATATGTTACCCATATTTTAAAAACTTCATTAATTATTTGCAAGGTTCAGTTTTCTGTTTCCACATTTATAGTATTGTGATGTCTTCTCTTCTGAAATATTCAGAGGCACAATACTGCACGTGATTGTCACATCAAAAAAGATAGTGATGAAGTGACACCTGTGCAGTGCTGCAGTTTCAATGACAGTGTCAGATAATACAGTTAGTAGAGGTATTTTTTGGCCTAATTTGTTGGACTGGTATGTATAATTAAGACTGAACAGGGGCCAAGATGCCTGCAACTGTTTTCAATGTTGGTTGCACTGCTATCTACTACTTCATCAAACACATAACTGAATAATTCTGTTATGATTAGTTAGGCAAGGTGAAGGACTGTCTGTGATGGCAAACATAACATTTTGCAATATTTTTACACATAAAATACCCAAGATTAATTCTTAAAGTTCATAACCAAAAGTGATCTGATCTGTCATTTTTGTTATAGTTGTTTGAACTCCTCTAAATGGCTCTTGTTGCAGAATGTTCATCTCTGCTGTAGTTAAAGATTGTTATGGTGGGCCATCTTTCCCCTACCCCATACTACTTGATAAGGAATATGGCAATAATAATAGCTGCCTTAATTTATAGTTATTGAATGAATTACATCAACATAATACAGGCAAAGCCTCTGTAGAAAGCTTCTTTTTGTGCCCCATAGCCTCTCTTTTCTTCCCTTGTCCTCTGTCTAGCTGATATTCTGCAGCATTGGAATTGGGAGGGTGGAGAATTGGGAGCCTGGATAAACAGACTTCTGGTGGCAGGTTCCAATAATACATCTGTAGTAAACAGTGCAATGAAACTTGAGCAGGGAAAGAATGATATTGGCAAGGCAAACAGCAGGTGCTTCCATAATCCCTTACTGAAGATGCATCAACATTTTGAGGAATGTGACAAATAGAAGGACCAGGGCTCATTCTATGAGTTTGGAGCTACATAATTGATTTGAAGCTCTTTTCCCTTATCAGTGATGATGAGGAACAAGAGTAACAATGTCAGTCTTCAGAGAAGGTGATCTTAGAAGATTCAGCACATGGAATGGCTGCTGCCAGTTCTCAGAGATGTGTGGTGGTGGTAGGAGACTGACTGCTGAAGGCCTTTGTGAGCTGACAGGATGTCTCGAGGTGTGCTGTTTCTCTGGGACAAAAGTCCATACTGCAACAGGCTGACAAGGCTTGTCAAACTCACTGACCCTTCCTTTTGGCCCATGTGGGAATCGATGACACAGCAAGGCCTTCATGCTATCAGAAGGGATTATAAGGTTCTAAGTTGAAGGACCTTGATGCATAGGTTGTCATTTTGTCTCGCCTCCCAATTCAAGGACAGGGCCTAAGAAGGGAAAGAAGAATGGTGGAAGTGAACAACTGGCTCCACAGATGGTGTCAGTGGAAACAATTTTGCTTCTTAGGCCATGGTCTGTGGTTTCATGAAGATGGGCTTCTGGCCAGTGATGGGCTGCTCCTCACAGCAGTTGTCAGGAACGTTTTTGCTAAAAGGCTCACAAACCTAATCAGGAGGGCTTTAAACTGAAGTATGTGGGGGAGGGAGACAGTATGCTTGAGGGAAGGAGTTCATCAAGTGCTGAAGATAATAGCCCAAATGTTGCAGAAAGAACTGGGCGAATAGTACAAGAACCCAACAGTGGGAGGGAAAAACCCTTTTTGAATTAGCAGCTAGGGGGGAATGACCTATGGTCTACACTAATGCAGATAGCATGGGAAATAAACTAGATGAACTTCAATTCTTAATGTAGCAAAGTAAATATAATACAGTGGGCCCTCCCCTTATGTCAGGATCTGTCTGGATCCCTCCACATATGGAGAAATCTGCACATGCTGAAGCCTCATTTGAAGTAATGGGGCTCGCGCCCCTTTACTTCTTCCAGGCCGCATGAAGGGCTTTTCCAGTGCGGCTTTCAGCGTATGCAACAAAAAGGGGGAAACTAAGTGTAGTCAGACACACATTCTAGATGTTAAGAAAGTCGATTTCAGTAAACTTAGGGAAATACTGGATATTATCTTGTGGTCAGAAATACTAAAAAAAGAAGGGTTCATGATGGATGGGAGTTTCTTAAAAGTGAGATACTGAAGGAACAAAGAGGAGGGAAAGGGGAAAGTGTCTAAAGCAACCAGAATGGATGTCTACTGAATATTCAACTGAGCTAAGATTTAAAAGGGGCATATACAAGAAATGGGGAAAGGGGGAAATCACCAAAGAGGAAATCAAATAACCAGCACATATAGCTGCAGCACCGATGTGCTGCCAAAACGAAGCCGCCTAGAGCAGCAGCTGTTTTGCAGTGCCGCAAACAGGAAAGGGTACCGCCATGATGCCACTTCCTGCCAGCGGCATCAGGGTGCTGCGCAGCTCTTGCATCGTCATGGCAGCCCCTGTGTGGATAGGAGACTGCCATGATGGTGCCGCCCCTGTGCACTAGGGTTCGGGAATGTGCGGTAGCTGTATGCTCCCGAACCTTAATTTTGGCCCGACAACAACGCTTTCTGCCAGTCTATATCGGGTCTTAGAAAAGCTAAAATGTAAAATGAGCTCAGGCTTGCTAGAAAGGTTACAAACAATTAAAATGACCTTTTTTTGTTATCTCCATAGCAAAAGGAAGAACAACGAAATGGGAGGGCAGCTTTGTGTTGTGAAAATGCTAACGGGACAGAAAAAGGGCAGAACTACTCAACACCTCAGTCTTCTCCCAAAAGGAAAATTGCTCATCCAGGGGAAAAAGGAGCAGATGACACAGTACAGGAAATGCAGCACAGAATAGGTAGATGTAGAACAGGAATACCTAGCTATTCTAAATAAATGCAAGTCTCCAAGGCCAGATGAACTACATCTAAGGGTATTAAAAGAACTGGCAGACATAATCTCAGAACCACTGATAATAATCTTTGAAAATTCCTGGAGAAGAGGAGAAGTCCCAGCAGACTGGAAAAGGATAAATGCTGTCATTTTCAAAAAGGGAAAAATAGAGGACCCAAACAATTACCACCCAGCCAGCCTGACATCAATAAGAAAGATTCTAGAGCAGATCATTAAACAGATAGTCAGTAAGCAATTGGAAAGGAATGCCGTGGTAACTAAAAATCAACATGAGTTTCACAAAACCAAGTAATTTCTCTCTCTCTTCATAGAAACTTGGTAGACGAAGGGAGTGCTTGGATGTAGCATATCTTAAGGCCTTTGGCAAGGTCCACCATTATATTCTTGCAAACAAGCTAGTAAAATGTGGGCTAGACAATTGAACTGTTAGGTGAATTAGTAATTGTTGATCAGCTAGACTCAAAGGGTACTCAACAATGGCTCCTTTCCTGGAGAGAAATGACTATTAAGATGCCACAGAGCCTTTTCTTGGACCCAGTGCTATTCAACATCTTTATCAGTGACTTGGATGATGGATTAGAGAGCATGAGTGACAACACACATCCTCTCAAGCTTAGAGGAAGGCAAAGACAAACCTGAACAAATCTTGCCAAGAAAATCCTGTGATGGGTTCACCTTAGGGTCACCATAAGTTGGAAATGACTTAAAGACACGCGCGTGCACACACACAAACTATGTTCCTAAAAACAAGAAAAAGAAAAAGGCACCACTTACATATAGGACAAAACTTGATTTTAACCTATACTAATGCATTTTAGAGCATCACCTGTTTAGATGTTTGCCACATACATCCAGATATATTAAAACAGTAGAATATTATGAAGAAAGGTTGTAGCTCAGCCAGCCAGAATGCTCAATTATATTTCATAGTCAAGCCAAACTGCATGGAAATTATTCTGTAGTTGGTGTTGCATTAAAGACTATTTTCTCATTTGTAGGAAACCCATATTTAGGTTTGGGTATTCATTGGTTCAGCTGGTGATGTATCCCATTTTCCTAAAAGAATTCTTTTCACCCTAGATTGGAGTCCCCTGGAAGATACTAGCAACTAGTTCAAGTTGAGACATTGCATGCCTTTGTGCTCTCCTTTACTGGGATAATGAGAAACATTGTGCTGGTTTACAAGGAAACTACTATGAAGATGTGCAATCCAGTCCTCTTCTTTCATATGGTGATAATGGTTCAGTTCCTTGTAGCAAAGAGCCACCAAGGCATCTTTCTCAATGTACTGTGAACATCATTGGTGAGTACTTGAACAGAAAATATCTCCTTAAATAGACTAGCTCCAAAAACTAAGCCAGTAAAAAGATGTTCGTGATGGGCTCATTTGCAGTATTTGAAAACTACAAGATTCTTCATTTTTATTCCGAAGTTCCTGGTGAGTGATAGAAGGGGTCAGATGTCCTCATAGGTCCTAGCTAAAGGGGGGCTCACCTTATAATTATGCCTTCATGAACAAGGATGTACTTTTCTCCACTTAGCTTCCTGGAGGATAACAGTTAACAACTCTTTGGTGTTAACTTTTACCACAGGTCACTGGGAGTGGAATAGAAAAGACTGTGTTATTATATGAAATCCAAGACATCCAGTTTGCCAGAGCAGTGAGAAACAAGACATATGCATCTACCTGTAAAATGGGATCTGTAATCCCATACTCCCTGACCAGTAGCACAAAAATAGTTAAGTCTCATACAGAATGCTAAAATGTCAGGAGTGCAAACCCACATGCCTAGCAAAAAGTTTTGGTTATTGTCAAGCCTTCACTAAGCGTTTGAGTTTACAACTATTGGATAGAATAAGTTATTGGATGCAATAATTTGCTGTACGAATTCCAACGGGCCATTCACATAGCACACAATCCCTCCCCGTGTGAGGAAGAAATATCTGCACACTGAGGCCTCAATAGCTGTGCTTCTTCTCTTTTCTTGATCAGCACCTGCCTGGGAGTGGCAGGTGCTCAGCCTCATCCAGCCTTTTCCTCTTCATGTGACAAGGAGACTTGGGAATGGAATACATTGCTGCATGCAAAGAAGATAGACCTCATCTCCACTGCAGAATTAATGCAGTTTGACTGCTTTAACTACCACGGCTCAATGCTATGGGATTCTCAGATCTGTAGTATTGTAGATTTTTTAGCCACCTCTGTCAGAAAGCTCTGGTGCTACAACGAACTACAAAGCCCAGGATTCCATATCTTTGAGCTGTATTATTTCTGTAGTGCAGATAAGGCCAGAGAGCGACTATTATGACTGAATGAGGATGCAATCAGCTTATACTCCCCTGACATACAGAAATCTCATTTCACAGTGATTGCTGCTGCTGCTATTGCTATTGTTGTAGTGCTGCTTCACATCATTTCTGACTTATGGCAACCCAAAGCCAACCCTATCATGGGGTTGTCTTGGCAAGATCCTTGCAGAGGGCCGTTGCCTTTGCCTTCCTCTGAGCCTGAGAGTGTGTAAATTGCCCCAGGTCACCCAGTGGGTTTCCATGGCCAAGTGGGCATTTGAAACCTGGTCTCCAGAGTCATAGTCTAGTGTCAAACCACTACACCATGCTGGCTCTCACAGGTGAGCTCAGTACAATTCCCTGGGAGAGGAACAACATGGACTCTTGAGCACTGCAGGGATTTCCATAATATGTTGTGCAGAATCCTGTCTTTACAGACCTCATAAATGCCTACATCTCTCTTGCACATCTCCATCCTTTGGATTGATAGCATATGTATCTTTTGCCCTTCCTTTTGCCCTTCCTTCCTATACCACAAGAGATGTGTCTGACTTTCATAGGCTACCCAAAGCTCATTCCTTAATATATGAACTAGATCTTAAGTACTAAGATATGGGAAACCTCTCCTTTGTGACTGTCATCTGAGCCTAACTTTAAACATAGAGCCCCCCTGCAGAATGCAGCCGTGAATGGTTTTATCTGCCTTCTTTTCAGTTTTTAATCAAGCTAGTCCTGAATGACAACAGAATGCAAGTATGTATCTTTTCAGATAATACACTTTCTTTTACTTTTGTTAAAAAGAGGAAAGCAGAAACACTCTCCTGGGTATGATAGGCTCAAGTGATTCATAGCGTACATGTAAAACACCATTGCCACCACAGTGCAGTGTGAGCTGCAAGAGGAATAAGGATGTTTTAAGCCCCCGATTTAATCCTGAAGGATCAAAAGCCATTTGCTGCCTGTCTCTCTAGCAAGCAGGTCTCCAATAGAGAGCATAGAGGATCATGTGACTGTCACTGCTTCCTCCACATGACATCATTGCCTTTGCAGCCGTACCAGTGAAGAAAGGATGCTGTCGGGAGTTTGGGGGCTGAACCAAATGATGTTGCATTGCAGGTAAGGGGAAACCATGCTTCATAGCCTGATTTTGCAAGGCTTGTGCCTGTGCGCTTATTCTGCAATGATCCTTTGTCCATCAGGAGCTTAATTATTAATAATAATCATCATTATAAGGCCTCTGTGAATCTTGCAGGTGGAGGCTCTCTTATCTTGCTCTTCAGATCCTGACATATTCAGAAGCAATGGTGCTTGAGGGAGGTTTAAAACAGAAGAGGAAGGCAGTCTTAAAATGCATCCTGTCACATCTTTTTTCAGTAAACGACAAGCTATATTTCCATTAGTATTTGCCAAGGGGGAAATAAGAGTGACACCATGCAAGAATGACATTTTAAAAAAATCTGTATGGCCTCTGCAGTATCCAGCTATATAGGAGAAACCCTGGTTTTCCCTTTAAAAATCTTTCTAAGAGGGGCACCTTCATATCTCCTGCATAATTCCTTCATGTGTAAATTCTTATGTTTGCCTGTAAGACACTGAATGTATGACATACACAGGGCAAAATATTTTATGCGATGCTGCACGTAAACCTAACAGAGTGAAATGGCTTGCTCCTCATAGTTAGCTGGAGATAAAAATTCCTTTGCTTTTCAGTTTCTCTCCGCTAGTAAATAGCACATGAATTGCTTTGTATGATCAGTTTAAGTATCCTAGTATCCTTTCAATTAGTCAGGAATCGGGGGACATTTTAGTATTGCACTGGTAATATTTAGATACTCTGTGGTGGTTTTTGTTAGAGAGGGCTGAATATGTAAGAAACATTTAAAAAAAATGCCAGGACAGAATAGTCTTCAGTTTCCACCCCCCTTTTTAAGGCCATGGTGAAACCTACCTGTATCTGAACGGAAAGGATGACTCAGCTTATGGAGCAGCATTAAATCAAAGAGCACAGGCAATTCTTGGGTAAATTTGCATGTATTTATTTGTTAATTTTGTTAATAAGGACCCCCCCCCCCGCCATCAACTGTTTGTGCTCCTGTTGATTCTCTTATTGTTGTTTTTTCCATTGTAAAATGTTGCTAGCACACACAAAAATTGCTGTAGGCATTTTCACATTACTGGGGTCTAAGAAATGAGGAAGAGTGGATTCTCATCTTTATTTCTATGCATTACTGAGATAAGACCTAATGACGATCTGTCCCTACCGTTCAGCACAGTAAGGCATCATAAAAGTGTCATAAAAGAGTAACAAATATTTTTTTATTTAGTAATTATTGTGTATTTTTACTGCCATTGAGATGGACGGTGGGATTTTCTGCTTCATGTAAATAAAATAATTCAGTAAGCTTTAGGTAATATATACAGTGACTTAAGGGAGGAGGGTTATTTGCATGGCCTCAGGCAGCAGAATGTCTTGGGCCTTGTCAGCTTCCCACATTCCTTTCTACTACATATTGCCCAATTTATAGTGAGTGCCCACAACTGGACTTTTAGCTACTTTGGATAGTGCTAAACATGAAACTTCAACCACCTGATATTATGTAGTTTAGATTTAATTGTCATTGGCTGGAATTGTAACTTCCAACTGCCATTTTTTTCTCTATTCCTTTAATGGCATACAAAGGATCTCACACTACTGGTTCATACAAAAAGCAGTGCTAATTTTTTTGCCAGCATCTGAAGTGCATTTTAATTCAGGAGTAGCAAGAAAGGACATACCAGCAGCTGTGTCTAGGGAGGAGTCTTGAGCTACATCCCCACTGCAGAAATAATCCACTTTAACACCACTTTAATCACTGCCATGGCTCAATGCTACGGAATTCTGAGAATTGTAGTTTGGTGAGGGACAGTACAGACTGATTCCCTGTTCCATAATTGGTCCTTCAACTAACCAGGAGAACTTCTGTCTTCTCTGGATTAAGTTTCACTTTGCTCACCTTCATCCAGACTGTTACTAATGATAGGCATTGGTTTAGAACCAAGACAGCTTTTTTTGATTGAACCATCTAGCCTCTGTTTAAAAACCTCCAAAGAAGGAGACTCCACCACACTCAAAGGGAGTTTGTTCCACTGTCACACAGCTCTTACTGTCAGGAAGTTCCTCCTAATGTTGAGGTGGAATCTCCTCTCCTTTAGTTTGAATCCACTGCTCTGAGTCCTATTCTCTGAAGCAGCAGAAAACGAGCTTGCTCCATCCTCAATGTGACACCCCTTCAAATATTTAAACAGGGCTATCATATCACCTTTTAACCATCTCTTCTCCAGGTTAAACATGCCCAGCTCCCTAAACTTTTCCTCATAGGGCATGGTTTCCAGGCCTTTCACCATTTTAGTCCTTAAAGTTTTGACTGAGTTTGACTTCTAGCAAATATCCAGATAGTTGAAGTCAGCCATCATTACTACATCTCTCCTTTCTGAGTGTGTGGTCATCTGTTCTAGAAAGACATCATCCAATTCCTCATTTTCACTTGAGGGTCTGTAGTAGACTTCCGCAATAACATCCCTGTTGTTTTCCTCCCCTTTAATTTTTACCCAGATGCTCACCACCTGCCTTCCAGAATTTAAGTCCTGGATCTCCTTACAGGTGTAAACATCCCTGACATATAATGCTATTCTTCTTCCTTTCCTGTTTGGCCTATTTCTCTTTAAAAGGTTATTCCCCTCTATTCCTACATTGCAACCATGAGGGCCATCCCACCAAGTTTCAGTGATGTCTATTCTATTATATCTGCTTTGTTATGCTAGGATTTCAAGTTCATCTTGTTTATTTTCAGTGCTCTGTGCATTAGTGTAGAGATAAATAAGACCATGGGTCCTCCCCTCTAGCTGCCTGTGTAAAGTTTTTGCCTCCCACTGTTGGGACCTTGCACTATTTGCCTTGTTTTCTCTAAAACAGTTTGACCAGTATATCCAGTTCTTGATGTACTCCATGGGTATTTAGATCCATCTTCATGCAATACTATATCTATATCTATATATATATATATATATATATATAGAGAGAGAGAGAGAGAGAGAGAGAGAGAGAGAGTCATTTGGGTTTATAATAGCTTACTTTTATTTAATACCAAAAGTGTATATTCAGTTTGTCCTATTATTTTGTTATTCTATTTACTATTCTGATCCTGGCTTTTTATATCCTTAAGTAAACCAACTAAAACATTGAACATGGTTTATTGTTTTAATGTACTAGACCACCCATGCTAAGTGGAAAGGAGTAGTAGAGCTAGGTGTTAACAACATGCTGATGGCACAAGACAACCTCTCCCAGAGATTTCATGTATATATTAAACAGCATGGGGAAGAGAACAAACTGCAGAGGGACACCATAGACCAGGGGTAGGCAACCTTTTTGAGCCGGGGGCCGGGTTGCTGTCCTTCAGACAACTGGGGGGGCGAAGCCAAAAAATAATTAATTAAATATTTTTTAAAAAAAATTAATTAAAAAAATAAACCAGGACAAATGTAGGACAAAATTTTCAGAAGGAGGACACTTTTTTATAAAAAATGGGGGACACGCAAAAAAAATTGATTTTAAAAAAATGTTAATATAAATGCATGTTTCGGAGGCTTCTATAGACAATTGCCCCCCTTGCCTGCCGCTTGCCCCCCCGCCCGCCTCCTCCTGATAGGCAAAGGTCCCACTCCCTCATGTGAGAGGCCAAAGGCTCTAGCGAAAATCGGCGGCAGGACCGGGCTGGGGCCGGTCCCAAGGCCTTGCCGGGTCGCATCTGGCCCGCGGGCCGCAGGTTGCCTACCCCTGCCATAGACCAATAGCCAAAGAACTGATCAGGATTTTCCCAGCACCATCTTCTTGGTTTGTCCCTTTAGGAAGGAATGTAGCCACTTTAAAACAATGCTGAGTCACAGCCCAAAGATACTATGTTTGATGGTACTGAACTCTGTCAAGAAGCCCAGCAAAATTATTAGGACAAACCTTCCCTTTCAATTCTGGCACAGTTCATCAACCAAGGCAACAAAAGTTGCCTCTACCCCATAGCTGGACCAGAAACCAGATTGAGGAAGAGGCAGCGCTGGTATTATTATTATTATTATTATTATTATTATTATTATACTTTATTTCTAAAGCGCTGTAATTATACACAGCGCTGTACAAAGTTGGTAAACTTAAAGAGTATATAAAAGCCTGCCCAAGGCGTACACTCTAAGATAGTAACAATTAAAAAGAGGAATAGATAAAATCACCATATAGAAAAAAATAAATAAATTAAAAACATCAAATATAAAAACAAATCACATCACATCACATATAATCAGACAGCCAGATGACAATCACAAATTCCCTGAGAATGCTTCCCTAAACAATATGGTTTTCAGCTCAGCCTTAAAGATGGTTAGGGAAGTGATGAGCCGTGCATGCAGAGGAAGAAGGTTCCAGGAATGAGGGGCAGCAAGAGAGAAGGGACGGATCCGGGATGGGGCAGAGAAGATCCTGGGTTGAGAGAGGAGACTTTGGCAACCAGAGTGGAGAGTGCGAGTAGGATGTAGGGAGAGAGAAGATCAGTTAAATAAAGAGGGGACAGCCCAATGCAGGGCTTTAAAGGTGAGTAGCAAAAGTTTGTACCTGATGCGGAAAGGAAAAGGGAGCCAGTGAAAGGAGGACAACAGAGGGGAGACATGATCATAACGGCGAGTGAGTGAAATAATGTGTGCAGCTGAATGCTGAACAGAAATTAATGGGTGGAGATGAGAGAGGGGAAGCCCTGCCAAGAGGAGGTTACAGTAGTCTAATCGTGAGACCACTAAGGCATGGACCAGTGTTTTTGCGGTAGAAGCTGAGAGATATGGATGGATTTTGGCGATATTATAGAGAAAAAATCTACAGACTTTGGCTGTAGTCTGGATCTGAGGGATAAATGACAAAGAGGAGTCAAAGATGAAACCAAGACTGCGGGCTTCCTGGACCGGCTGGATAGAGATGTTATTGACAGAAATAGAAAGGAGTAGTGAAGGGTGGGCTTAGGAGGGAAAACAAGAAGCTGGGTCTTGGACTTATTTTTGCCTCAGCTCACTTCATTCAATGATTTCCACAGCTGGTGCACAATCACAGCAATCATGGAAGCTTCAGCTCTTAACAGTTTCCCTCCATCTCTGCTTTCCCAACAGCTGAAGGTTAATAAAAAGGGGGGGAGGGTGAAGGAAGAACAATTCAAAGTAAAACTTGCAGTGGATATACAAACTGACTGACACTGGAGCCACTGGAATCCACCTGAGGTTTTACTTTGAACTGATCCTCTTTCAGGATCCCATTGGATACCCCCGAGGGTCACTTAGGACCCAAACAGACAGGCCAAAATAAAGCTGCTTCAGGTCACTTTGGAGGTATGTTGTTTAAATGACACAAACATCTTAAGAGGCCAGAAGCTGTGCCTTAGGACTGGAGCGTGGCTTTGGCGTAGCTTCCGGCCTCTTAGGATGCATGTGTCATTTAAACAGCACACTTCCAAAGTGTCCTGAAGCAGCTTTATTTTGGCCTGTCTGTTTGGACCCTTAGTTCCCACAATCTTTCTCAACAAAGGACCCTCATGTACATTTTCCCCCTGAGATACTTGCCTGGCTATACTGCCCTTTTAAGAGGATTTTAAAAACAGATTTGTTTTTTTCAAGCTTTTTACGGGTTGGATTTATTACATACGTCGTTTTTCTTGCTGTTTCCAGTGTTTTGGTTTTAGTTACATTTGAATTTGCATGTTTTTGTAATATTATGTTATTTTAAATGTATTGATTTGTGAGTTTATCAATTTGTTATATTGAAACTTGAGTTCATTTTCTCATAAATAGACCTGTGAAAACAGAAATTGAACAGTGTCTGGGACATTTGTAAAATAGACGGGTGGGGGGGTGAAACGAAGCCTAAAAAATCTTACTGTGCAGACAGAATGTTTTAGGTAGTGGAAAAAGAGGACCATGGTTTTCTGTGTCCACTTTGCTTGGGTAAGAGCTTAAAATTTTAAAAGTGTGAGCCATTTCTTTTGGTTACTGGGAGGAGGGGGAGCTAGAAGACTCATTCTACAGAACTGCTGGTAGAAGAATTCTGGGACATTCCTTGCAAAAGAGGACCCTGGTTTTCTGTGTCCACTTTGCTTAGGTAAGAGCTTAAAATTGAACTGCTGGTAGAGGCATGCACCTAACAATGCATGAATTTTTCTTTTCACATTCATTTTTATTTTTTATAGTCAAGGAGGGTTTGGAGTACAGAGAAGGTCACCTGGGTACAGTGTTGGAGGACATCTCCTTCAATTTTACACTTTTCTGTTCACTACTCCCTTAAGTGTCTTGTGGGAACTTGCTTAGGGGAAGTAACTCAGAGACTTGCCTCTGGAACTAGCTAGTAGCCAGGAGCACTTTACATAACTAGAGTCCCAGTTGACTGAACTCGCTAACAGAGTTTGGGGACAAAGGCCAGGCCCACAGGGGTTCTTTACACTGGTGTTTAGCAGGGTAAGCCCACAATCTTGTTCAGTGCCTCCTTAAGACTTTTCAGTATGGACACTGAGGGACCTGCTGTAGTCACCTGCAACACTTGTGGGATGTTTGTCTTCTTGCCTACAGATGTAGGGAACTTCACCTGCACCAAGTGCAAGCTGGTAGCCCTCTTAGAAGAGAAAGTACAGCAGCTGGAGGCCCAGGTCGCTACACTTCAGCATCATAGGGAGTAAGAGGTTTTCCTGACCAGAATGGTCCAGCTGGTCCTGGACGGGAAACACACAGAGGAAGTTGCTGGGGAGGAGGAGGTCACTTCACACACAACAGAAGTAGATAGGCTGGAGCTCTCAAGGGCCGGAGGAGCGGCACTCTCGAGGAGTGGCTACTTACCCCGGCCCCTGGAGCGGCCGCTCTCAAGGGTCGGAGGAGCGGCACCTCGCCCTGGCCCCAGGAGCAGCCCCTTGCAAGGGCTGGAGGAGCAGTTGTGGGTCCCGGCCCCTGGAGCAGCACTCTCAAGGGCCAGAGGAGTGGCCACTCGCTCCAGCCCCTGGAGCAGCTAACAAGGCCAATGCTATTTTAGGCTGCATCAATAGAAGTATAGTGTCTAGATCAAGGGAAGTAATAGTGCCACTGTATTCTTCTTTGGTCAGGCTCTACCTGGAATATTGTGTCCAGTTCTGAGCACCACAATTTAAAAAGGATGTTGAGAAACTGGAGCGTGTCCAAAGGAGGGTGACCAAAATGGTGAAGGGTCTGGAAACCATGCCCTATGAAGAACGGCTTAGAGAGCTGGGGATGTTTAGCCTGGAGAAAAGAAGGTTAAGAGGTGATATGATAGCCCTGTTTAAATACTTGAATATATGTCATATTGAGGAGGGAGCCAGCTTGTTTTCTGCTGCTCCAGGGGCTAGGACCAGGAGCAATGGATGCAAGCTACAGGAAAAGAGATTCCACCTCAACATTAGGAGGAACTTCCTGACAGTAAGGGCTGTCCAACAGTGGAACAAACTCCCTTGGAGTGTAGTGGAGTCTCCTTCCTTAGAGGTCTTTAAACAGAGGCTGGATGGCCATCTGTGAGGGATGCTTTGATTTAGATTTCTTGCATGGCAGGGGGTTGGACACTATGATTCTATGATTCAATCTGATAATATACCCCCCTTGATGTAGCTAAAACTATTTTTACTTGAATTTTTCAAACATGTAGATACAAATGATTATTCATACAGGCTACATTTATTTATTTATTTATTTATTTATTTGCTAAAACGCACCAGGAACAGCAATGTGAACTGCTTTTAAATAGTTTCACTGTGACTGTGTGTGAATTATGGCCCTATAAAAATATCACCTGTGACAGGAAAATATTTTTCCAACCTTCTCACTAACATCACAAGATACGGACCAAAGACTGGAAGAAACCTCCAACTGAGCCTAAAGGAGAACTACTTATGTCACTGAGATTGTTTGAAATAAAAAGGGATTTGAATTTGAAGGGTTTAAATGGAAAGAGATAGCACCTCAAGCTCCAACAAATGTTAGTCTCTATTGATGTGAGATGTATGGCCAGATAAGGAACAGCAAGTAGCACAGGCATTTCTTGTGCCTCAAGCAGAGAACTCTTTCAAGAACAATGGGGTTCATTGTCCATGGTCTCTGTCAACAAACAAATGGACTGTGCTGTTTGGTTTTCACTCTGTCCTAAAGGTCCTGTCACACAAATGACTTTGAGGACAGCAGCAAAGTTTTCAGTTAACCAAAACTTAGTCTTAAATGCATGACTGTGGGCTAAGAAAGCAATGTAAATGACTGACTAACCATTCTCTGTCTATGCAAAGGTCTGGCTTAGTATTCAAATTCAGTCACTCTGGTCTAATCTGCACTGCAGAAATAAATGTAGGTTTGACACCCCTAACCCTTCCATGTTTCTCTCTGTGTTTCAGTCAGCAGTCAAAGGCTGAGGTGGTCATATGAGTAAGCTCTAAAAAATAACAGCTTCCACCAGTTCAAATTAAAACCAACAGAATCCATTTCTTTCTTCTTCTTTTGTTTTGTTTTGTTCCTTTATATTGGGGACTTCATGTAACTCCTAAGAACATGGAAGTCTGTTACTACTAGTAATACACTCTCTTTTATCTACCCATCCCATTCTTTACCATTAAGGAAATGTGATGGATATAAAGTATGAAGAGGTGGTCAGCTAACATCATTTATTAAAACCTCTTGGAACGCAGAGCAGCATGTGACTTTAAACAAACATAACATCTCAACTGAATAGGCCCTAGTGTCTAAAAATACCACGGAGGCCTACAAGCTCCTCCTAACTTCTGAACTGCTTTCTGTTCCTTCCACAAGGGCTACTAGCCTGAAGTCTTCTAAACTTGCCTATTTAAAAGGCAATAAATAATACTGGAGAATCATTATCATTGTCATTGTCATCATCGTCATACATGACTATCACTTATATCTCATCTTTTCCCCAGTTTTGGATTCAAAACAGCTTACAATAGTAAAAACAAACACAGCTGAAATTCACAACAAATTGTATAAAAAAATTAAAACCAGTTAAACATAAATGATTGAAAAGAAAACAACAAATACAAAATGCAGCATATTATCAAAGTTAGTTTCGCTTGAGCAACCATTTCTTAAGGGCTTGCTGAAATAAAAAGATCATAGCAAGGGGGATACCAACTTGAGCTTTCTGGGAAAGGAGTTCCAGAGTCTGGGAGCAGCCACCAAGGAGGCCCTCTCCTGTGTTATCACCAGATGACAGCGAGAAGGACCAGGTTTGTATGGGAAAATATCTTCAGATAACTTGCACCTGAGTCATATAGGGTGTTATAGATTATAACCATCACTTTGTATTGTGATCAGAAATGGACTGGCAACCAGCGGAGCTATTGCAACAAAGGAGTTGTGTGCTCCCCATAGAATATAAACAGTGGTGTGGAAGATGACTGGCTTATGTCTGCAGCTTTATCCAAGCACACATACACACACACAATTTATTAGATATTTGGACTGCAGACTTCCCTGCAGACAGTCTCCATCTATAGAAGTAGCAATATGATTTAAACCATAGAGAGATGTGAAGTGAGGGCAAAGAAGATTGGATGAAAACTTCTACCCTGAGTCAGATGACTGTTATGTTCTTCCAGATGCAGTGTGAATAATAATAATAAATTTTTATTTATATACCTCCTCTCCAAAAGATCAAGGCGGTTTACAAAATTACATAAAAATACGTAAAATACACAAACGATTTACATAAGCAAATAAATAAAATACCTAAACAGAACATAACATATACAAACTAAAATTCCATTCCTCATCCCTTAACTAAAATACAACTATCATTAATTTTTTTAAAACATTAAACAAGAAAAAGGCATAGTTCCCCACAGTTATCTCTGTAGACTGAAGGATTGAGGGCCTTTGCCATTTATCAGCTAATTTATTTCTGTCTCAGGTCCCTTTATCACTCTCTGGATGCCTGGGCATCCAACTTGTGGGCATGGTACAATCCAGACAAAGTTAACATAAACACATCACTTATGCATTCTTAAATATTAGAATCTCAGCAAATTTATATGAAAGAATGAGTAGACTCTGTTAATCATAGATGTACACATTTATTTATTATACACAGTCATGGATGTACACACACATACACACATCATTTAGGGAGAAACTCACACATATCTGTGTCTAGACACATTATTTTATTACATCATACTGTGTGTTAGGCATCATATATTCATTACATTCCAGTAGCTGGCAAGTCAAATGTTTTATTTTCACAAGAATCATAATCTATGCATCTTTCTAGCTGGTTTTTCTATGGTTAAAAAATAGAGGAACATTATCATCTTATATATTAGTCTAAGGACACTCTTGCTTTGATGACCCATATGTCTCTAAACGGGCATCTGTGAGCTCACAAGCATCCAAATGGTTGCTTTGAGCAGCATCCATTACTACATCTAGCCCAGCAGAGGGCAATTGTGGAAGGCTAGGAGAGGGCATAAGCCCCCAAACCTTAAAGGACTATACCTGTTACTGTGGGAGAAAAACGCTCCCAAACAATTGGGGCATGGGGATGTTTTCACCATTTTGGGGGTTTCAAAAAAGACCACTCTGGAGGCTAAACTGGCTTGAGAGAGTGCAAAATGTGCTGGAAATGCCCTCATGCCCCTAGTAGACATTTTGTAGCAATATATATATATAATGTTTTACAAAGATTATTTTGGATCACTAGGAGAGGGTAGGGAGCCTCTGAACATAGTAAAAATTCCCCTCCACCCTCCTTGGCAGCATTGTGGTGCAAAAAGACTTTTTTTGTGCACACACACACACACACACGAGAGAGAGAGAGAGAGACACCACTTAGGGGCTCAGGGGCTACAAAAACACACACCTGGGGTGGTTTATGGTCTGCAAGCTACTTTTTTGCCCACTCTGCTCTAGCAGAATGGGAAATATATCTATTTAGCATAGCCTAGTTGAAAGCAAAGACTTGTTTCTTATCAACATGGTCTATTTCCATTAGCATGTCTGGATAGTTATCAATTAGGAAAATTACAACTACTTATGAATGGCTTTCTTCATAAGGACCTGAGCTTGTTTGATTCCTTTCCTAGCATATCAGCTGACATATCCGATCCAATCATAACAGAGAAGCATTTATATAAACATTTCTTTCAACCAACCAGATTCTTAGAGGTAACAGAAACACACCAGGCCCACTAAACTTCCATCAGATTACATCAGCCATTACTGTGTACGAGGCATTTGCTATGCATTTAATGTTATCAGTTTGAACAGTTGCCATTTTCATGATTTTGTTTATACTTGTATTGGTGTTCTGCTTGGAACTAAGATATCTCTAGACTCTTGGTTGCATACACATATTCTACAATACACAGGGCTTTGTGCTTTATATTTTATATGCCTTATATTTCTTGTGAACCCATTATTTACATTTCTTGGCCTTAAATCTTAAACCAAATCAGTGTGCAGCTTGAACTGCACACTGATTTGGATAGATTTGGGTTGGATAGAAGGTGGGAGAAAAATACTGTAATGTTTTTCTTTTTGGTGGAGCTAAACACATAGCTAGGAACTCAAGGAATATTTGAGTATTAAGTGACATGGTGTCTAGTTAAACAGACTCCCTTTGGATGAAATATGTTCAGCCCAATGTCTGAGTGTTTTGAAGTTTATTGATTTTGATAAATGATTAGTCTACTTAAAGTATTTATTAAAATATTTATACCCCGCCAAAGATTTCAGGGTGGCTTACCAAAAGCATTAAAACAAGTGTCACGGTTTGAAATAATTAAATAATTAAATAAACGAAGAACATTTTAAACTGCAGTAATAAGATCAAAAGAGATTTTAAAAGTTTTAAAAATTAGGTATATCATGTTTGGGATGAATTAATGAGACCCAAAGGCTTTGGTGAACAGCCAGGCTTTAACTCGGTACCTAAATGACATGGGTGTTGGTGCCAGTTAGGCCTCTGGGGGAGATTGGGCTGAGAAGGCCCTTTCTCATGTCCTGACACAGTATATTGACCTCAGCGATGGGACACAGAGGAAAATCTCCCTAGCAGATCTTAAACCTTGGATGGGCACATATGGGGAGATAGGCTCCCTCTAATACTGAGGTCCCAAGCCATTTAGGGCTTTACATGTCAGCAAAACAACTTTGAATTGAGACTGGAAACAGTGCAATTACAGTGGACCCTTCCCATATGCAGGTCACATTTAAAATACAGTGGGGACGATTTTCAAGACAATAGGTTGTATCATATAAAGTGTGCAATTCTGCATTTTTAATCCTGTACTGTGTCCATTTAATGTTCTTACTTATACTGTAGGTACTAATATGGTTAATGCAGGAAACATGAATGGCTCTGGGAATCTGATGGATTTTCTGGATGAACCTTTCCCTGATGTTGGAACCTATGAAGACTTTCATACAATTGATTGGTTAAGGGAGAAATCGCGTGACACAGATAGACATAGAAAGGTAAGTGAAAAGGCTAATTCAAAATCCAGAACATCATTTCCCAAAGCCAGTTAAAGTAGTAGATTATCTGTTTTCTTCTACTGATGGTTATGAACTTCAGATGGTTTAATAATACAGAAATGGGTGAAGGAACTGCCATCAGGTCTCATACATAACTTGAAATCCATTTCTGGTAGTGTATAAATACTTAAACTAGTCATTATCAATATTTAAGTAGACATTTGAGATCATATGTTACATTATGTAACCTTGTTAGAGTAAGATGTAGAAGGAAATGAACACTACATTATAAAAAAAAATCTATTTAGTTCAAGACCAGTGCCATAGTTATTGCATGTCAATCCCTACAAATACATAAAAATAAAAGATAAGGGCAATTTCTTAGCAGACTTGTCCTGTGATCAGGACTGATGTTGTGTGATCTCGAGAGGAAAAGAGCAGAGGAATCCATAGGAATAAGGCTGGGTCTGCAATGGGTCTGAGCAGTTGTGTCCTTAAGGTTGGTATCACCTGGTGCAGTCATTCATGGTGGGGGCAGGACTTATGGGGGTGGGACCTCTGGCACGTGGCTTCTGGTGTGCGTGGGAGCACATGCGCATGGCTAGAAATACTCCATGCACCCTCCAGGGAGCAGCCCAGATGCTTCTGCGTGGGGTCTGGGTGGCCCGAAAAGGCTCTGCACGGGGTCTGGGAGGGCTGAAAAGGCCCCATGTGGGGTCTGGGGTGGTGAAAAGGTTCTGCGCGGGGCTGGAGAGCCACCCTGGTGTGATCCTTCCTTCTTGGGTGTCACCTCCTTTGTTGGGTGTCACCCAGTGTGGGTCACACACCTCACACCCCCTGCTGACGCTACTGGGTCTGAGTTTGGGCCCAGACTGCAGAAATAATCCATGGTGACACTGCTTTAATGGTCATGGCTCAATATTATAGCACTGGACTTTATCACACAGGGAAAACTGTGGGTTTAAACAGCGATTATCCTGTTAAGATCACGCCATTGCAATTAACATTTTCACACACATCATGATTAAAGGGCCATTGTCCACAAAATAAACAGGCAATAAACAGCAATAAATCATTCATGGGATTTCCCCCTGAATGATTTGTTGCTGTTTATTGTCTGTTTATGTCTGGGATAATGGCACTTTAATTGCCACATTCTGTGAAAATGTTAATCGTGATTGTACAATTTTCACAGGATAATCACTGTTCAAACCCCCAATTTTCCCCATGTGATAAAGTTCATTCTGGGAACTGTAGTTTTTGTGAGACATTTAGCCTTCTCTGTCAGAAAGCTCTGGTGTCACAACAAACTACAATTCCCATAATTTTATAGCACTGAGCCATGGTAATTACAATGGTATCAACCTGGATTATTTCTGCAGTGCAGATGCAGCCCAAATGAAACAACAACAACAAAAACTAGTTCAGTTATCCTGTGCTAGTGTTAATGTATAGTGTCTCTTCTCAGATGGCCAAAAAAGTGCTCTTCAGAATCTCCTATGGTAGCTCCCCATAGCCAAAAATATTGATGTTCCAGGCATTCTTCAGGAGCTTGGAGACCAAAGGCTTGAATCCTACGTGCTCCAGATTCCTGAACTATGTAATAATGTCTAATCTCACCTGGTGATTTCATAACTAAAAGAAGTGGCATTTTACACATAATTAACTGGAGTTCCTTTGTGACATAGAATCTCCCTAAAAATATGGGAATACTGGCAGCTGTGTAAGACTGGAATGAAATTGTATATGGACAAGAGAAACTTGTTAGTAGCTGCAGCCACAGGCTTTAACTGTACAGCAAAACTTGAATAACTTTTGTCCCACTGCTCAAAATGTCTCTAGACCAATGACACTGATAAAGTTCATCAATAATTTTCACCAAAATATTAAATTCCTATTCAGAAACAAGTAAAAAAGGTACATTTGTTGATTATCATCACTTTTTTAGTTGTGTACATATAACATGTTATAACAAACAGGCTTGAAATTGAGCTAATACGAGTAGTTTTAGATTGTAGATGTCATGTTTCAAGATTTACATGGGTACTTAAAAATTTAAGAGAAATACACATAAAAATTCACACCACTAAACTATCAGTACAATTAAAGGCTATTTAAAGCTTTTAAATATAATTATAATCAAAAGCTATTTATCAGTACAATTAAAAACTATTTAAAAGCGTACTCATTTTTACTACAAAGTATCCTACAAAGATGAACAACACAGCACATTGCTAAAAGCTCTTTTGAAATAAGCAATCAGTCTTCAACAGGAGTCAGAAGGATACTATGGAGACACCTGGCCTCACTTATTTAGGAGGGAGTTCTAGCGCCTGGAAGATTAATAAGTCTTCGTTACTGTTTTTGTTTTAGTGGAAGTCAGCCATTTGAGGTATTTCGAAGAAATGGATTATGGAAATACAACCTTGAATCCACTTATCCAGTGATGTAGCTATCTTATCTCCACCCCTGCCCCCCCTACTAAACTCTGTTCTTTGTTGTGTGCCTTCAAGTCATTTCTTATGGCAACCCTAAGATGAACTTATAGAGGGGTATTCTTGGCAATTTTCTTCAAGGGGGGTTTGCCCTTGCCATCCTCTGAGGCTGAAAGAATGTGACTTGCTCAAGGCCACCCAGTGGATTTACATGGCTGAACGGGAATTTGAACCTTGATCCACAGAGTCATAGTCCAATACTCAGACCACTATGCCACACTGGCTTTCATGGTTCTAAAATCTAAGAGTGGTTTAAAAGTTTTAGGGGAAAGGTAAGTGACAAGAGCCCAAGTATGGTATCTCTGTGAAGAACATGAAGAGGAATCTGTCATATGTAGGCCCGGAACAGACGAGCCAAATGTGCCATGCTGGTGCCAATTTTAGGGTTAGGGACCGTGCACCAGACCCACGGTCCCTAACCCTAGTATGTGCTGGCGGTGTAGTAATGGCGGCGTCCCTTCCATATGGGTGCTGCCATTTGGACATAAGTGATGCGCACAACATTTGACACAAACGTCTGCCTGGCGGCATAAAAAGAACCCGTTTTTTTCTGGGTTCTTTTTACTCCAGATGAACACCATGCGGTCTGGTGGCTGCGGCATCCCTCCGGAGGGAAAAAGGCAGGCTGCCCTTTTGGAACGTTCTGTCCCGCGCCTAAGTTTTGGTTAAAATTCCTCTTTACAGAAGAATATCTTAGGACAATATGGGAGGATCACTTAGCACAAATGATAAATATTCCAGAATGGGGAAAAATTGGGAATCAACCCCATTTAAAATTTTTTATCTATATAGATAAAGGAAAATTATTATAAATTAATTTGGAGATGTTACTTAACACCAGATAAGAATTATTCAAGGATATGTTGGAGGGGTTGTCAAGAAATTGGTATTTATATTCATATGTGGTGGGGCTGTAGAGCTGTGTGAAGAACATGAAGAGGAATCTGTCAATTAGTATTTAAAGAGATAAAAGAGATAAACAGAAAAATGAATTAGAAATATGGCCAAAGATAGCTTTATTGTCCATATATGATGAGATCAACTGCACCCAGGCTGTGAAGGACTTAATTAGAAATCTATTAACAGCAGCAACACTAATTATAGCAACAAAAATGGAAAGATCAGGGAGATCTGCAAATACAAGATTGGTATAAAGAAATATGGCAAATGACAATTAATGATAAGTTAACATGTGAAATCAAGGTTAAAAAGGGAATAATGAAGAGGAATGATTCTGAAGCAATATGGAAAATATCTGTACAAAAGGTTTTATTAAAAGAGGAAGGTGATTTACTTCCACAGGAAGAGTTACAATTTTGGAGGGCAGAATAATATGAAGATATTAGGCTTTGGTGATGGGGAGCACTTGGGGAAAAAAGTTAATTAATGATAAATTAATAGTATTATACTTTATTTTAAAAAAAAAACTCCTCTTTACATATATAACCATCAGATCGTACTTGTTGATTTGTTCCAGGCTATGTGGATATATGGCTCTGTACTATATACAAGTACAAATTGCATATTTTCCCTTCTAGATTACAAACAAAAGCAAGGAGTCGATATGGGAGTTCATCAAAAGTTTACTGGATGCCTGGTCAGGATGGGTCGTGATGCTGCTTATAGGACTGCTAGCAGGTATTCTCAAGAAACTGTTAAATCATGTCAACTAGCATAAGCACTCAGAGCTTCACTCTGGGGGCATCTGCTTATGCTGGATTTAGCAGTGTGATATTTGACCTTTCAGTATGGCTAAGATGAGACACGGCTATGATTTCTGCTTTGCGATATATGTGTAAAATCTCATTCTGAGCACTGACCTAGAAAAAACAGACATGCTTTTAGTTCATCATACCTGGTTTGTAAGGTTTTATAATTGGATATTGGGTGAATCCACAGAGCAGGAAAAAAAGCAGACAACACTTTAAATGCCATGATTCAATGCTATGGCATTTTGGGATTTGTAGATTTGTGCAATATTTATTCTTCCTTGTCAGAGAGCTCTAGTGTACCACCAAACTACAAACTCAGAACTCCATAGCATTGAGCCATGGAAGTTAAAGTGATGTCAAACTACTCCCCCTTGCAGTGTGGCAGCAACCATTGATCATAGCAGAAGAAAGGCATCCAGAGAAATTGCAGAGAAAAGACCTGATTGTTTTCTCATGCCCACTAAGGCATAGTAAGGTAGAGAGCAACAGGAAAAGAGGAAGACCACATTCCAGATGGATGGACTCAAACAAGGAAGCCACAGCTATGAGTTTACAAGATCTGAACAGGGCAGTTGAAAATAGGGTGACTGGTACCCGCCTTATCACAATTCAAAAGAAAGATGAAAGACAGTGAGTGAATTGGCTTGTGGTATACCACCCACATGCCTAGAAAGCACATCTGTTATACTGTTGAGGGAGATGGTTGTAAATGCATGGCTTTTGTCCTGCTGAAAAAAATCTGTTTGGCAAAAGCCATACATTTACCACCAACTCCCACTGAAGGGAGAATGGAAGTACAGGAAGGTAAACCAGAAGCTGCTTCTGTCTTGCTAGTTTTCATTGTTCTTTTGAAATGGGATGAGGTTCTCTTATTCATAGGGCTGTCATAAGTTGAGGTCAACTTGGCAGTTAACAACAACAAAGTAGTCAGCTAGAGTGCTGGTATACCTACTGGTAGAAGAATCTAAGAATGATCAATATATGTGCAAAGGAATAAAGATAGTTATAACACTTCTATTTTAAATCTAGGCTGAGTCAGGACATTTAGCTGTTACTGATCAGAGCATATTAGATAAAATCATGAAGACAGAAAAAGGCAAACACACACAAATATCTAACTACACAAATAAACTGACAACCTTATTAATAATTTCGGGAAAATGACTGGATTTGTTTAATAAAGTAGCAATAAGTGTAAGTACATAGGAAAATAAAGCCTTGGTATTAGTGATGTAATACAGATCAATGTTGTTATTAAACAGCATTGTAATATTACAATATTTATCTGTGTCTTGCTGCAAGACTGAATACTTTGTTAGAGAGGCGTATTGATCATGGTGGTTATTCCAACTTGCTTTCCATCAGAAGGCAATTTATATTATACTAGTACTGTGATTAATTGCTTTTCAATATAAGGAAGGACCTGAAAATTTCCCAAATTAAAGTCATTTCCCCTGATCCAAAAATGGCTGTTATATGCAAACAGAGCTTTGATGCATGAAACATTGTTCCTACTCATTACGTGGACTATGATCATTCCTTGAACACCAATTTAGAACAGTTCCCAGTATGGCAATGAACATAAAAGCCTGTACTTGATGTGTACCCATAGGTGAGTTTAACTCAAGGGCTGAAAATTTGTTTGGCAAACTCCTATACCAAGCATTAATAGCTTCCCCATTTTTGACATTCAACATATACCTTCTGATCAGCTACCGCTTGGTGTCACTGTGGCACTGTGTTGTTTGGAAAAGCTGTCAGACCAGTGGCATAAAGTAAAAATGAGAGGAACGAATTTTGTAAGGATTATCTTTTGTAAGAATGTTTAAGAGCCATATATATTTTAATCTGTATAATTTAGGTAAATCATAAATATCCTTGAAATGTATTATTCACTCAATTTTGAGGTCAGCATGTTGAAATTAACAGTCACATATGAATGCTGCTGGCTTGTTCATCTGGAAATTTTATCATGAAATAAAATCTCCATGGGTAGTGCCACCCCCAGTGTTGACCTCATTGATTTTATTGGCTGAGGGAACAGTCTCTAATATATATATATATATATATATATATATATATATATATATATATATATATGCATGCTTTTGTCGCAAAGATATCCTTGCCTAAATAAATGTGTCTGCTTGTTGTGATTAGATGGCTGCTTATAAACATTCTCTGTGGTGAGCCAAGCAAAGAAGATGGCATTGAAGAAGAAACATTAAACTGCACACTAAATCCTACAGAAAAAGAAGTAATGCTTCTTTTCTTTCCATTTGTCCAAGTCTCTCGCAACCTGCAAACATTTGTTCTAAAGATACATGCCTTTGAAAGTGTCCTGTGGCTATGAGACAATTTTGCAGATAGGCAGTTGTGAATTGCAGATAATTTCTAAGAATGGGATGTTGCAAGCTCTTATTTTGATCACCACAGGGTGACTGAATATGGAATGTGGATGGCACCTGTTCATAGACTGACCCATATTTATGGGACACCTCTGTGAAATTGAATTTTGAACACTTATTTCTTAAGACATATATTTTGTGCCCTTCTGTGAATGCCTGTTTTTCTCCCCTGCCAGGCACATTAGCTGGAGTTATAGATTTAGCTGTGGACTGGATGACAGATTTGAAGGAAGGTGTCTGTTTATCAGCATTTTGGTATAGCCATGAGCAGTGTTGTTGGACATCTAATGAGACTACTTTTGAGGATAGGGACAAATGTCCTCAGTGGCAAAAATGGTCTGAACTTCTCGTTAATCAGTCTGAGGTAAGATTGCATTTTTCAAGTACTCCTCACACTGTTTTTTCTATGTAGCTCTCATTTAAATGTTTTCTGTTAACCTCAGAAGGCAACCTGTCTATATGAACTGCTGAAATAATCACTGAAAGGAAGATAATGTGCTAGCTTTCCCATTAAAGGTATGTTTCACACTATGTAATCATGGCACTTTGATACTATTTTAAGCGCTATGGCTGGATCTCATGGAATCCTGGGATTTTTACCTGATGAAGCACTACAGCTCTCTGGCAAAGAATTCTTAATAGCTTATGAAATGATGCCAACAAAAGTAGTATCAGATAGAATAAATAAGCATTATTGAAATATCCTTTCTCAGCTATATAAGTAGAAGATATGTAGATACTTTATGCTTATCTCAGTTCTCAGTTGCTACCATAAAAATTACATTTTTTTCCTGTGAGTTTTGTGAATGATTGTTTGTAAGAATAATTCTTAAACTACTTCATGCTGATAATTCGTGGAGGCCTCTTTCTCAGAGGTAACCTGTTCAGACTTTATTATTATTTTTTGTACCTGTTAAATTCTGCTTGTCATAGCTGATGGAATTTGGCAATTAAAGAATTATGTAGTTGGATCTTTTTGCAACACCATTTTACTCTTTGGTTTTGTGCCATTTGATGGCTTCAGTGCTTCTTATCATACTGCACTTATGAATTCTGACATATGTGAAAATTATTTTAATTGTCTTTTTTGTCTTAGAAGTTTCTTGTTGATTTGTTTAGCTACAGCTGGTTGCTTATTAGTTTGAAGTTGAAGAAATTGGTTTTTCTTCACTATAATTTATTGAAACAAATCAAGTTTAAACCACAGTTCACAAAAGTGACTGGTTTTAATAAACTGTAGTTAAAATTAGCCACAGTTTAGGGGTTGAATGTAACACTAAACTTTAGTGAACTGGAAACAAACGCGTAAGCTTCTGATCTGGGACCACAAAAGCCTGATACTCAGGCACATAATAATAATACACAATAATGTATCATGAATGCTCAGCTTTCTGCACAGGAAGGATGGGGTACGTGTGGTTTAGGCTGATAAAGTATCAAAAATGCCTTACATGAAAGCCATGGAGAAAGCCAATCGAATCATTTTTTGGGGGAAATTTTATTACTAGGCAGCAAATACAGTTCTTGTTTGATCTCAATAGGACTGATGCGAAGGACATTAGATTCAGTGAATGTACTCTGCTGCACCCTGACACATTTGTTTTCAGAGAAGAGAGAATGTATATTCAAACCAGTTCCATCATACTTAGGATGTTTTTCGGTTGACATGACACAGAAATTCCCTATCAAATTTAAGTTTATCTCTAAGATAAACTTGGATAAATTGGAATCAAACAGCTCAGGTACATTTAAAAAACAAAGTTCAAAAAGTCAAGAGCTGTCCTCTTTTTTTCTCTGAGGCTATTCCCAGTTCACACTAGTGTAAGCCTTGATTTGCAAACAAAGTCCATCCTGTAAAGAAATAACTAGTATTGTCATAGCTGTCTCTTATTTAGAGCACTACAAGAAAACTTTCACAGGGAAACTTAAACAAATGTTCTTCAGCTGTAGCAATAAGAGTTGCTCATTGAATCAATAAGTGTCAAAACAGATACGCCATAAAGCTTTTCTTTTGCTGGGATAAGCAAAATCCAGCTGTCAAAATTAATAAGTTGGAGAGTCACCCAATCAATAATCATTCTGTGTAAATTGCCAAGAAAAGGAGTGAAACCAGGAGAAAAATCATGCCTGCAGCAATGATACCAATTTAATATTTGGATCAAACCTTCCAGAAGATTGAAATGGCTAATGGATCTACCCAAAACACAGTTCTTACTAGCATACAAGCAGCATCCTTTTAGAGGTTTCATATAGACTCAGCAAGGGATTACAGCCAATTTGAAACAAAGGTTGATTGAGAGGAGTTGACACTTCCCAGAGCTTACAACGGTTACTTTTTTTGAATTGCCAGTCCCAGAATTTCCCCCTTTGTCTGGAGAATTTTAAGACTTCCAGTTCTAAAAAGCAACTTTTCCAATCTTTAGACCCATTTTGATGTGTCCCCCCCATTGCTTTCTTCCATTCTCTGCTTTCCCATTACTTCTTCTGCTTCATTAGCTCATCCGTAGACACAACAACCCTTTTAAATAAAGAGGGGGTTGATCTTTTTTTTTTTTAAAAGAAAAGGATGCTTCAGGTTATCCCTACCTGCCTACCTATATACCGGTCTTAAATTATACTCCCCTGTTTTGCAAAAATCCAGGGGAAATAATATGTATATTTTTTGGGAAGCTGGAAAAGAATAGAAACAGTAAACATACATTTTCCCAGTGCCATTCCAGCTCCTGCAGTGGATCAGCATCTGTTTAATATCATTTGCATTATTTTTACATGGTTGAGTGCCATGGATTTTTGTTATAAAATTTTCTTTATATTTTCCACTGGATGTTTTTGCACGAATTGCCCTACTTTAGATGCCAAGTCAATAATATATAGGCCTTGTTCTATGATGATTATCATGTGAGTTTGATGGACTTACTCTGATGTAAGTGAACACAGAATCTGTAATATCCCTAATACTGAAGAAACAGACGATGAAATATATGCTGCAATAGACCTGTTATTAAGCTCTATGAAGAGATCTTTCCTCACACCATCTTTTATTTATATAGTCGCTAGCAGAAACATGCCACTTGCTGGATTGGTTTAATGGTTGTTTTTTCTTGGTTTTCTTCCCCTTCTCCCCTAGGGTGCAAGTGCTTACATTCTGAATTATTTTCTTTACATTTTGTGGGCATTGCTGTTTGCTTTCCTGGCTGTCTCTCTTGTCAGAGTATTTGCTCCCTATGCCTGTGGCTCTGGAATTCCAGAGGTAAGTTTTCTCTCGCCTGTATGGATTGACATGTATTTCGAAACTGGGGTGTATGGAATTAATTTTCTACCTTGCAGCAGGCTGAAACTGAGTACAAAAAAAGTTCTATTTTTCCCAAGCTCTGTTTTTAAAGGGGGTGGATGTCTGCTAAAGGAGATGTAATTAAATTAAAAATTGAGGAGCCTTTCTCATTAAAAGTGCATGAACCTTAAAAAAAAACACCTGACCTCTTCAAAATTCCTGTCCGTGTTCCAAAACCCAGAGCTGCCAAACCCTGTTGTTCTTCCTGCCTTCCAGATAAAGACCATCTTAAGTGGTTTCATCATTAGGGGCTATCTAGGCAAGTGGACCCTCTTAATCAAAACAGTGACATTGGTTCTGGTGGTGTCTTCAGGACTCAGCCTTGGCAAAGAAGGGCCTCTAGTCCATGTCGCCTGCTGCTGTGGCAACTTCTTCAGCAGCCTCTTCTCAAAGTACAGCAAAAACGAGGGAAAGAGAAGAGAGGTACTGTTAGTTTCTCAGCTCCTACACCTCACCTCATAAAATTCTGTGTGCATTTTCCACAGACTCTTTAGACTCATGTGTCTCAATGTTTCCATGCTAGGTGCTTTCCGCTGCCGCTGCCGCAGGTGTCTCTGTTGCCTTTGGAGCTCCAATCGGTGGTGTCCTTTTCAGTCTAGAAGAGGTAAGGAGAAGCTTCCCTTACTGTACAAGTTTCCTGTGCCTCTTTGTATGATGCACTTGGTGGGAAAAGGGATGAGCAATGCCAAGCCTGTGATACACAAAGGGATGAGGATACAGCACAGCTGTTGCTGGATTGTTTCATTTCAAACTATAGGTGGCAGTGGTGGTTTGCATGAATGGGGGAGAAAAGGTGACTGGATTCAGTAGACTAGGCTGTCAGGAATAGATATTTCATTCAAAATTCAAAATAAATTATATCCCACATTGTCTACATTTGAGACACCTTAACAACCAATGTAAATATCCCAAAAATGTAAGTTATGTCTCTGTTCTTTAACAAGTTTTATCTGCACAGGGAGCTCTTTATAAAAAAGAACTGCTCTGCTAGCCTACACCAGAGGTCTGAAGCACTACAGTCTAGAAACCACTTTGCTACCTTATCTTCAGTTTGTATAAACAGGAGTTCTTAGCTGAAAACTCAGAGGTACCCTTTTAAACTCTGAGGCAAAGTCCTCAGAAGGTGACATACACACAAAATGAGATGTAGTGAAAACATCAAATGTCCTTTCCTTTCCTTTTTTTTTTTTTTTTTTCTTTTTTTTTTATGTTTTTCTTTTGCATTACTGGGGAAAGCAGTCATGGATTTTCTGTCTCAGGTTCCCAAATACCTGAGGTTGAGGTTGTAGGGGATGCCATTTGGCATTTTTTTCAAGGCAGCAGAAAATGGCTTGGGATGGTCCTGAATGACACAACTATGAGCTTCCAACTATCTCTTATACACCTGCATTTTAAAAATAGAGCAGCTGCTGGTATCACACAATGCCACTACTATGAGCATTGTGTCTAAGTGTGAGCTACACATAGATGGACTGACACATTGATTTGTGTCAGTCCATCTTTCCCACATACATCTCAAGAGAATACCTTTTGAAGTAATGGAGATGGATGTGTTCTAAAATCTACCGTAGCTTATGTTCCATGGTATAATCCTTGGACATGCTCCAGTTGTTATTGATTGTTTCTATTTTCTCTCAGGTGAGTTATTATTTTCCCTTGAAGACTCTCTGGAGATCCTTTTTTGCTGCCCTTGTTGCAGCCTTTACCCTGAGATCCATCAATCCATTTGGAAACAGCCGCTTGGTTCTTTTTTACGTGGAGTATCACACACCTTGGTATATGGCTGAACTTTTCCCCTTCATCCTGCTTGGAGTTTTTGGAGGCTTGTGGGGGACACTTTTTATCCGATGCAATATTGCATGGTGCAGGAGACGTAAAACCACTAGACTAGGGAAGTACCCTGTCTTGGAGGTCATTGCGGTGACAGCTATAACTGCTATTATTGCCTATCCCAACCCATACACTCGGAGGAGCACCAGTGAGCTCATCTCAGAACTGTTCAATGACTGTGGAGCTCTGGAGTCCTCACAGCTCTGTGACTACATCAATGACCCCAATATGACTAGACCTGTGGATGATATTCCTGACAGACCAGCTGGTATAGGAGTATACATGGCAATGTGGCAGCTAGCCCTGGCTCTGGTTTTCAAAATCATCATCACAATATTTACTTTTGGCATGAAGGTAAGTTGAAGTGTGGAATTGTATATCATGTTTATTTTGTTGCAGTCTAATTTGATTCTAATTTAAAAGCAGGTATGTAACACACACATATATTCCACCCCCCACCCCCCACCCTCCACCCTCCACCCTCCACCCTCCACCCTATGAAGCTGGTTATATCTGAAAGAGTACTGAGTTGAAAACTCAATGATAGACCACAGACTTTGCACCCAAAAGATCTCTGGAAAGGCTTTGATTTAAAGCCTTGGTGAATCACTCCAGTCAATGTAGATCAGGTGTTTTGGGAACATTTAGTCCTCTAGATATTCTGGACTATAGCTCCCAGAATACCATTGGCAATGCTTGTTGGGTCTTCTGGAGATTTAAGTCCAAAACATCTAGAAGGGCAGTGGTTTTCTACCCCTGCCACAAACAATACTGGTCTAAATAAACTGATGATTTGACTCACTGTAAGGCAGGTATCAGTGTAGTCTGAGAGGAACAGTTTTTGAAGGATTCAACTTAACAAACAAATAAATCATGGCAACTGAAATCTGGTGATGCCTTTCAGATGTCCTTTTTGAGCAACCCTAAAAGGAGATTTGATTCTAATCTCCTGGAATTAACTAAATGTACACATTTCTTTCCAGTCATTGTTTCTGCTGAATGGTAGATTAAAGGATTTCTTTATTAAATTTTATTCTGCGACAAAGAGTTGGTCTTGAAATGCATCAAGAATAAAGGATGGATGCTGGAATTCCCTTGGTACTGTTTTCTAGGGTTGCACAGCAGTCACAGAAGGCAAACAAAATATTTTGGCTCTGAGCAGTTATTTATCTAGTGCTGTACTTTCTTTATGGCCACTGCATTTATGTCCTTTATTTTCCTGTCACATCCAGTTATGCCAGTGTAACACATCAACAAAATTTTGGCCATAGTCTTAAGGGTATAGAATTTGAAAGGATCTTGTAGCACCTTGAGACTAAGCCCTATCTCCACTGGCCAGGGTACTCTGGGACAGCCTGGAGTATTCTGTCCCTCAGCTGTCCTAACTTGCCCTGTTACCTGGTCCTCTGTTCTTGTACTGGGGTAGCTCTCTGCACAGGCATCCCACTGAGCCACCCAGAGTGGTCACTTGTTTCTTAGGTCAGAACAATGATGATCATATGGCTGAGCTCTTCATTCTGACATTTGATTGAGTGACCCAAGGCAGTGACAGACATGCTAGGCAGGTCAGTGGGCTGCCCATGGAGAAAAGTGCTCCAAATCCTCCTGGACGATCCAGAGGAATAGATATATTTTTTTAACCTGTTGTAAGGCTGTTATAACCCAGTTCTGGTGGAATGTGCTGGACGTCATCTGGGTGGCTCACATCAAAACCAGGGTTGGAATGTGTATCATGCATGCAGGATGATGCCAGAATGGGGAGTGTGCTTTTTGGCCCGTGCAGATGGAGAGAAAGAAGTTGGTAGCATAAGCTTTCATAGACTGTAACTCTGCTTCATCAGATCCATCTGATCCCTTTGCATACTGATCAAGATTAACAAAAGCTATGCCTTTAAACACTACTACTGTATATAATAATAATAATAATAATAATAATAATAATAATAATAATAATAATAATAATAATAATAGGTTTTATTTATATACCGCCCAATCACTGGGAATCCGAGCGGTTTACAACAGAGGGGATAATAGACAGTTCCCTACCCTCAGGCTTACAATCTAAAAGACACGACACAAAAGGAGAAGGGAATGGTGAGGGGGGGAGGGAATCAGGTCCAGCATTCTTCTCTCCCTCTGAGGCCTGGACCAAGGCAGATGGACCGGAGGGAGGGCTCTTCTTCTTCAGGCTAGCCCTGGTGGAACTGGGCCAGCCTATTCTCTCTCTCATTGGCCGAAAGATGACAGTTATGGAGGGAGGGCTCTCTATTTTCAGGCTGGCCCTGATGACGCTGGGCCAGCCTGTTCTCTCCTTCACCGGCCGAAAGATGACAGTTATGGAGGGAGGGCGCTCTATCTTCAGGCTGGCCCTGATGACGCTGGGCCAGCCTGTTCTCTCCCTCACTGGCCGAAAGAAGACAGTTATGGAGGGAGGGCGCTCTATCTTCAGGCTGGCCCCTGATGACGCTGGGCCAGCCTATTCTCTCCCTCACTGGCCGAAAGATGACAGTTATGGAGGGAAGGCGCTCTATCTTCAGGCTAGCCCCTGATGATGCTGGGCCAGCCTATTCTCTCCCTCACAGGCCGAAAGATGACAGTTATGGAGGGAGGGTATAGATTTGGTATAGTGATTTTTTCCCCATTTGGATCCACTTCTTCAAGTATGTCTACACAACACAACACAAAAACAACAGTTTGATAACTATTTACAATTTGATAATTTTAACTGTTAGGATTCCATTTTATACAATTCTGGGATTTAGAATTCTCTGTTAAAGCATTCTAGTTGACTCCATTGAACTACAGCACCAGTGATGTCTAGCAGAAAATTCTAAATACCTTCCCACCCAAGGGTTTGCAGGATGGATGGTGGAGCCATAGCTGTTAAGGTGGTATCAAACTAATACAGCTATGTGGTACAGATATACTGTGTCACTCTCCTTGTTTTCTATTACATGATGCATTTCAGTGTAGGTTATTAAGTGTTATATTTTGTGGAATCAAATCAGCCCAATAATTTTTATTAATATTATCATTTATTTATAGAGTGTCATCAATGTACGTAGTGCTTTACAAGTAAAACCACCAAAAATAGTGTAGCCTGCCAAAAGTGTACAATCAAAAATATATGTACATACGCACACAAAGGAAAGAATAATAAAAATATAAAACCATACAATACAATTGTAAAACAAGCTATCAAGAGAAAATAAAAAAGAAAGTTCCAGAATTCTCAAAATGTAAAGTATTTATCAACATGGGAACTTTTCCTAAAGCAAACCAGATTACAAATCCCTCTAGCCAAGTAGTGTTGACAGGAATAGGTGGCATCTCTCTATGATTTCATGCAGGATTCATTCCTTGTTCTAGGTACAGATGCTGGAAACCTTCTGCTTGCAAAATGGGTCCTTTAACTATGTCCCTTCACTGTGGAAGCATTAAGGCAAGCATAAGCTTTTCCCTTTTCTATGTACCTCTTGATTGAGGTGATGAGGGAAAGCTCAGACATAAAAGCATGCTCTCAAATAATGTAAAATGAACCACCCAGGGCCCCTCCATTTATCGAAATGATGGAATTTTTGAGATGGCAGGACTCTGGCGAGGCTCAGTGTCTCCCTTTTCTAGGCACTTCTACCAACTGCTTAAACTTTTCTAATATCCCTGGACTGCAATGAGAATGTATGAGCTGCTGACAGGAAGTGGAGCTGTTACATTACTGACCAATGGCAGTCTAATCAGCTTGTCACGCCATTGGCAAAACTACACTGGAAGTATTTTAATTTTATTTTTGGGTGGAGTCCAGGAGTCGGAAAGTCTTGGCAGACTGGGAAGTTAAATACAGTGACTCTGAATGCTTGAAGTGCTTGACAGTAGGTCTCAGGAAAATATTATTGCAAATTTTTAAATATAAATAATTATGGCTCCATCCCTGCTGCCCTTTTTGAAGGTCCCCCCCTCCATTACTTTGTTTTTCACTCAAAGCTGCATCCTCATCAACTTGGAAAAGTGTGCAGTCAATTATTAGTCATGCTTGAATAATAGAAATAATGCCATCTGGCTCTCTGATCATTCAGTGATTGTGGAAGTCCACTCACTGTTGTTGGCTTTATGTTTTCTGTTCAGACCCTCCAGTCCTAAAAAAAAAATAAAAATAAAAATAAAAAAATTAAAACCATGAGTACTTTGAACTCTGACTAGTTTTCATGGTATTCCCTTCAGAAAAAAAAAATACACAGGAAAACATACATTCTCATATTATATGCCATACATTTCTGGGATAATTTCAAAAAGTCATTCATACCTGAGAGCTGTTTTGGCTGAATTTAGCTATTTATAAATTAAAGCTTTTGTTGATTGCCTACCCCCCCCCCCCCCACAAGGCAGCATTTATAAGAAGTAGCATATATTGCTGGCCCTTGGTATCTGCGGACTTGCCATCTGCAGATTTGAGTATTCGTGGACGGTAAGCCTGTGTTGTCCCCGATGACGGCATGTGCCTGAGGCTGCATCACCAATGGGGACAAAGGGATGGGTGGGTGGGCTGTGTGGATGAGGGGTCAATGTAGGACTCTCAGCAGGCTGATGGGAGTGCAGTAGTGAGCACAGGGAGGGGGAGGCCCAACCTCTGTGCTCCCCTCCAGGAAGCCACCTCCCTGCTCATCCTTGCTCTCTGGCGGTGGTGGCAGTGACCTCCTGGGTCATTCTCTTGGCAGAAAGCTCCTCAGAAGGGAGGAAGGAAGAAGGAAGGATGGCAAGCCTGCCCATCTCCCTCGCTGCCACCTCCTCCCTTGGTGACACCCTCCTCCGCCTCCTGTTGCTCCCCTGAAGAGGGCAGCACCTTTGGCTGGAAAGCAAGGAGACCAACCTTGGTGGAAAAAATCATCAGGAGGCCAAGGAGGGGGTCACCAAGGGTGGCAACGAGGATAGTGGGCAGGGTTGCCATCCTTCCTTCTTTCTTCCTCCCTTCTGAGGAGTGCTGTGCTGGGAGGAGGATCTAGAAGATTGCTGCCACCACCACTGGAGTGTGAGGAGGAGCAAGGAGGTGGCTTCCAAGGTGCACTGTCACCTGGAGGGGAGCACAGAGGTTGGGCCTCCCCCTTCCTGTGCTTGCCACTGCCCTCCCGTTGGCCCGCTGGGAGTTCTATGTTGACCTTCCTCCACCCAGCATGTCCACCCACCCACCCCTTTGCCCCAATGGCAGTGCAACCTCAGGCATGTGCCACCATTGGGGGCAAGGGAACTTGAGCATCTGTGGTTTTTGGTATCTGCGGGGGGTGGGTCCAAAATGGATTTTCCGTGGTTACCGAGGGCCAACTGTATATTGAAATTAAAATTCTATGCAGTCTAAATATATAATATTAAAAGTAGTTGTATCAAACAACCATGAAAATGATGGTAGCAGTCAATATGCAACTATTTAAGGCAACATAAAGCTAAGCATGTACCACTATTTAAACACCAGTTCATACCAGTAAGAATACAATAAGAGCTAAAGATATATTACTAACTCATATGAATAAGTACAGAATAAGAACTAAAGATGCATAGATCTTTAATAATAATTTTTTTTTAATTTGTATTTTCCGGCTTCTCCCGATGGATCGAAGCGGGATTACATCAGGGTATATAATACAACAATACAGATACAAATGCAATTACAAACAATTCCAGTAACAATTATTAAAAACAAAGTATAAAAACAATCCTCTGTCTAAAAGGCCCATTAAAAGCATGTAATTAAATGTCTGTCTGTCTGTCTGTCTATCTATCTATCTATCTATGCCTGGAAAATAATTTCACAACTACAGAGTCACTATTTAAAAAGTCCTAACTTTTATATGCACCAGCCCAATTGATCTCAGGTGAGTTGATAAGAAATGTTTCCAAAGCTGATCTTAGAGCACCAAGAATGTTCATATGGGGAAGACCCAAACCTTTAGGTAACCTGGTAATGAGCTGTTTAAGGAACTGGACCTTGTTAATATCAAAGTTCAATATATATTCTCTTTTCTTGTTTATTGACTTTGTGTTGAATACAGTTCCTTCCTTTGAGCATAGGGTTGGAACATTTCTAAGGAGGGAAAGGAATTCTTGAAAGTTGTTTTTATTTAATGAATGTGCTGTTGAATTTAATCTGAATATACTGTAGTATAAATAAATTAAAATAGCTTTCTAAATATAATTTAGGATAAACTACTTATTTTAATGTATTTGAAATTTCACAAGCCTGTGTATTAAGCTTAACATTCTCTACATAAAGTCACAAATACAATGGTTCTGTCACTGACCATCCAAATCATATGTCTTGTACACACACACACACACTCTCTCTCTCTCTCTCTCTAATATGCAAGTAAGGATGGGAATGTGAGTCTGTCCCACTCGTGTTGCTGGACAATGGAAAATAAGACCTCGGTATATTGGGCACAAAGATTAGAAGAAGGTTCTGTAACTGTGTTCTGTTAAATGTGGTTACAGTGTCTGCCCAGCAGGGATATGGATCAGATTGGACCTGTAGAAACCTCCCTCCATTTCGTTGGTGGCCCTGTTTTGAAGTCCTGTTATTATTCACTAGCTCAATTTGCTATATTAGGAGTGATAAAAGAAAAAGCTACATAAGACAATGTGTCATGAAGGTGCCATATAATTCTGCTTTTTTATTTCAATTAACTGTGGGTGTCTCACAAGTTAAGAAAAAGCCAGGGTAGAAGAAGTAAAAGAAAAAGTATATCCTGTTTGGTTGGAAGAATCAGCTTTTATGGTTTTATTGGTCATGGGCTGTGTTTAATTGAGCTGTGGAAAAAAACATTCTTGCACAGCAGATACACAAGTTCTCCCTTGATATATTACATTTTACTGGAAATGTGAGACAAGAAAGCAGATTTAAATTTCACTTCTCTGCACCTGTTCTAATAACCACACAAGGCATCTTTGTGGTTGAATTTATATCTACCAGTAGCATTATGAGAACTGTTTCTCTATGGCTTCATTTAAGGATATTCAGTGCTTCAGAACTTAAAGAGACAACAGGAATGTCAGGATTCAGATGGAGAACAGCTGTTACTACAAGATATTATTGTACCAGATATGTCCTCTAGCCTTGGAATATTGTGGGAAAAAGATATGGGGAAGCAACATCTAGACTCTACCCATCAGTGATGATCTAACCTGTTTATTTCTGAGCCATGTCAGTTTTACATGTTTTCAATTGCAGATTTCTTCTCATTTTAACCTGAGTCTGCAGATCTTCAAGAAATGCACAAAGTTATATTTATTTATGTACAAAATATGCATTTTTAAAATTTAATTTCAGCTAAATGCATGTTTACCACGGAGGGAAAGGCCCTACATAGTGCCCCTGTATCCAGTGATTCAGTTAGGATGGCCTTGCCAGTCCTAAGCCTTCCTGCATCGGGGAGATACAGGGCAAGCAAAGCCAGTCTAAGGCCCTGTGCAGACTGGCAGAGCCAGGTTGGGGGTTGAGTCAGGATGTAACATCTACACAATGCACTCCCCGGCGTCACCCCCAGGGCAGTGTGATGCCGCCTGCTGTTCCACACTGCATGATGTGCAGTGTCACGGCACTCACCTGGTGCTGCATCCGCATGACACAATGCCAAAGGATCGCTGTAAAACTGCAGCACCATGCCTATCATGCCCTGGAAAGGCCAGATTGGGGCTGTGGTGTGCAGTTGCTGAGGGCCAAATCTGGCTATAAAAGAAGCAGCTAGAGGCCGCTCCTTAAGTGCTGTCTGCACAGCCCCTAAGTTATCTTTTTATCAGGAAAGAGAATCTGGCTGTTATCTGCAGTCAGTGATCAAACATAACAATGTGATTCCCTGCCTGGTTCCCCCTGCCCAGTTGGGATGGACACCAATGTATGGGGGAATCTCCATGTAGCAGGAGGTGGCCCTTGGGAAGGGGCTATCTCTTGTGGGTTAGATTATATTCAAGGTCTTATGGTTTCCCTTGCCTGAGTTAGCAATTTGTGCAATTGCATTTCATCAGTGCAAAGTTCTAAGTCATGTGGCCTTCAAAACATTCAAAGCTCAATTTTTTTTTTACCATTCCCATAATATTGCTGTTTTGTGTAAGTTTAAGTTTCTCGCAGCAATTGAGAGTGTCACTTCATCTTTTCCGTTTCATCTGGACTCCACATTAAAAGGGGGGTGCAAAGTTTGATGTTACACAAATTCTTCAGAACTACACACTTTTTTTGGCCGTGGATAGGCATAGGGACTCTGCTTGAGAATCAAATTTATTTTAAAATATGCAATGTATCCCTTTCCAAGATTGAGTGGGCAGCTGGAGTGACTGATGTTTTCATTTCACCTTCTCCCTGTTATTGCTTTAGTGACTTGGTGGGTTGATTGCACTTCAGGCAAGGAAGGCAGTAATTCATGAAGCTCTTGACAAGCAGGGATGCAGGAATGAACTGCCTGATTTCACCTGTGAAAACTCAGGCTCCTTGTTAACATTTTTATCCTGTGTTTGACATGTAATTCAAATCCAATCTAAATTATAGAGAAACGGGTGGTAATAGAGTTGTAAAGTACACCAAATGACACGGCTTCATTTTTAGATGTTTTAAGCAGATGATGATATATTCTTCTTGCCCATAATACATAAATCATGATCAGATTCTACCAAGGAGCAGAGAAAAATGCATGCATATTTTGAATCTTAAAAATTCAAAAATGTTTTCTAAATATGTGTTGAGGAATAAAGTCAGAGGCAATTAATACATGACATTAGATAAAGCTAAAACATTTTCATGGAAATCTTAATTGCAATATGTAGTTATTTTTAGAATTTGGATAAATACATCTTAGTGGATAAATAAGTCTTAAAAACAAGAAAATACCAAAGTCTGAAAGCATAAGGGAACTATGTAGGAATGTTTCAAAATTTCATATGCTGCATCTTTATGTGGCGACCTACTTTTAACTGTCTATAATGACAAATTGCTAAATGATAATAAACGTCTTGCTTTCTTTCTTTACATTGGGATGGAATGCAGTTACCCTTCACATCGTATACTTCTCTAGATTTTGCAATGCAGTTCTTGTCTCCTAAATGTGTATAGTAGGACAAAGTATGTATTTTCTTATAACATAAAAGTTCACACTTTAGATCTGTTCAGACCATCAGCTGTTGTTGCAAACGTCCACTAAATTGTTGCAACCAGCAGAATACACAGATATTAAAATGAATGTATATATGACATGGGTTTGTTTTTGATTTTTGCAACATGCAGATGAATAGGTACAAAAACTGTATTCAGGGGCTGTGCAGGCCCGCTCCTTTTATAGCCAGATCGGGGCAACTGCATGCTGTGGCCCTGATCTGGCCTTTGAAGGATGCAAAAAGGGCACAATAGCCTGCAATGGGTGTGATAGCTGTGGCATTGTGGCTTTGTGGCACTCCTTCGGTGCTGTGTCATGCAAAAGCCACGCCAGAGGAGTGCCATGTGGCGTGATGCACAGTGGCAGAGCTGCGCCATGCATCATATGGATGCTATGCTCTGACTTTGCCCCCAACCTGGCCTTTCCCATCCATGTGCACAACCCCTCAGAAACGTTACATTCTAGAAGACTATTCTGTCTGTCTAATCCTTCTCTGGTATCTCTGACTGAGAGACATCATAGATTGTCAACCACACAATGTTGCTCATTGTGCTACCCAAACTGCTTCTGGATTCTTTTCTCTTGTTTTCAAGAGAAGACCAGCTCCTGCCCTCAGCCATTGAAGGGCCCAAGCAACTGCTCTTTGCTCTAGTGATGGTTTCAGCCTGGAGCTCCTTGGCAGAAAGCCAAATATTTATTATTTATTTGTTTGTTTATCTGTTCCATTCATAGGCCACCTTTCTCCCAGTGTGGAATCCAAGACGGCGTGCAAACCAATGAAATAATATTAGCTAAAACATACTAATAAGATTAAAACATACCATCTTTTTAAAAACCATACATTAAGCATATATTTGTTCCAGGATCTGCTGTGGATACCACCATTCATGGATGCTTATGTCCCATTAAATACAAATAGTTTAGGATAGTAGAATGGTGTCCTTTGTATAAAATGGCAAAATCAAGGTTTGCTATTTGGAATTTATATTTGTTTTGAATATTTTAAAGCCATGGATGTTTGAATCCATGGATTAAAAAAATCCGTGGATACAGAGGGCCAATGGTAGAAAAGTTTAAAACATGCAAAAGTTAAAGCACCTACTTACCCTATAAAGAAGCTCCCTGCAAACAATCAGTCATTAAAAACTTGATTAAACAAGAATGTCTTTGACTTCTAGGAAGGGGTCAGCCTAGCCTATTGTGGAAGGTTTTTCTTATTTAAAAGGTACTCAACATGTTGTGACAAGAGACACAGATGTAGGTTTTGTTGTGCGTCTTCCAGTTGTTTCTGATTTACAGCAACCCTAAGGTGTATCTATCATGGGGTTTTCTTGGCAGAATTTGTTAAGGGGGGTGTGCCTTTGCTTTCTTCAAAGGCTGAGAGAGTGCAACTTGCCCAGAGTCACCCAGTAGATTTCCATGGCCAAGTGGGGACTTGAACTCTAGTCTTCTGGGGTCCTAGACCAGTACTCAGACCATTACACCACACCGACTCTCACAGATCTAGGTAGTTGTTTGAAATAATTGGTATTGCATCGATAGTGGTTGGAAATGATCAATCATTAAATAGTATGTTTAAGAAAATATTTGACATTGTCTTCATGTGATATGGCCTTTTGAAGAAACTCACTTTCCCCTTGTTTTGATATTATTTGAGATCCCTTCAGGCCTCTTTATACCCAGTATGGCTGTAGGAGCTATAGCTGGTAGAATAGTCGGAATAGGAGTGGAGCAGTTGGCCTACCATCACCATGACTGGATCATCTTCAGAAACTGGTGTAGACCAGGAGCTGATTGTGTTACCCCAGGACTTTATGCCATGGTGGGAGCTGCAGCCTGTTTAGGTAAAGTATATGATATTCATTGTTGTTGTGATGTCTATTTAAATACATTACTAACTTGATATAGTTACTGCAGCTTAGATTACTTTACTTTATATTATATTACATAGAACCAGTACATGTGGGTAGTGAAACACCACCCTTCTTTTGTGCCGTCATAAGAGCTGCAACGCAGCCCTATGGTGCTGCTTCTGCTGACAGGTGTCTGTATGTGGTGCCACAGCTCTGCAGCTGTGGTGCCCGCTGTGTGGGTGGGCATGCACACCTGTGACATTATCGAGCCCTAATATCGCTGGAACGTGCCTGTCTGTACCAAACCTTAGATTACTCTATGAAGTGGTATTAACCACTTTTAGCATCTCTGCTTTTTTAAAATGAATGTATTCAATAAGGTCATAGATTACCAAAAATAAAGCTACTGTTAGAGAGTTTGGCTGAAGTTTCTATGACAACTCCCAAAATCCCAACTAGTTATGCTGGACAAATAATTGTTGAAGTTGGAGTTCAAAATATGTTGTTTACAAGCTCTTTGATTATTCCATCCTACAACAGGTAACTAATTCAGTAACAAGTAATTTCCAAGATTTCAGAACTTGTGACCAAGCATGGCAGCTAGACACTTTTTTCTACTACTCAGTTGTGACATGCAGTCCCATCATAATTTGTTGTTACATGCATTCAAACCAACTCCTGATTTACAGGAATCTTGTAGGGTTTTTGGGGCGAGGTTTATTTAGAAGAGGTTTGCCACTGTCTTTTTTAAAGGCTGAGAGACTGTGACTTGTTTCCATGACTGAAATAATGCAATCTTACCTCAGTCTCAGTCCTGTTGGAACACACAATGTTCTTCTCATTCCAGTATGAAAACACTTCCTTACTCTGCTGTTTTTGGAAACAGCCTTTTTTAAAAAAAAGATATATGCTTTCACCCTTAAAATGGGGTTGAGATGGAATTGGGTGGTGGGTGGTGATATGAAGGTAGGGTCAGGTTGGTAGGTGGTGACTGGCTGGTGGTTGGTTGGCATGGAGTCTCCAGAGATGTGACTTCCGGGCTCTTGTTCTCCTATGAAGAGCTGAAACCACCATTTCCCCCTTTGCACTCTATACATATGTGAAGATTTGAATGTTTGACCTTTGCATATTTGCTTGCCTTCAGATGTCCTTTTGAGTAAGATGACTGGGGAGGGGGAGTCTCATGGGACAAGCACTATAAAACACTTTCTGGGGAGTAAGCACTATTGAATTCAGTAGGATTTATGTCTCTGTAGACTTGCATAAGATTGCACCACTTGCATCAATACTGCACCTACTTTCCTGAGAATTAAATTTTAAAAATGAGGCAGCAAATTAGAGTTGGCAGAGACAATACATCTAAGGACTGACGTGACTGTTCATGTGTGCACCCAATGCAGTGGTTTTGCAGGTGGGTGGCCAGAATGACAGAAAGCAGAGAAAGTCTATTTGATTAAGCAAACATGCACAGGCATAGCATGAACACCCCCCCCCCCCCGCAGATAAACCAATATGGGGAACACATGCATATCACAGAAACACCCCCTTGTACTGTTGTCATTACATGATGGGGATGCCATGTGCCCCCCCCCCCCAACTGATTTATGTTTGGATTAAAATGTGTGTGACAGCCCAGGGGTCAAACCAGGGCAAGCTACTACTCAGTGGAAATAGAACACAGCCCTCATGTAGATTCAGTCCCAGCATCCAAGTCAAACACTCAATCCACTACAACATGCTAGCTCTCATCCCATCATGATAGTGGAACAATATTGTATCCATTTATCAATGTAGCTAATCAGTTTATTTAAACTGTGAAATTTTGTTAACTGAGCTTTACATAGTTTAGTGAACATGTAACACAATTTTAAAAGAATGCATTTATTTCCCCCTCCCTGTGATTCATACAGTCCTCCAATTATAGTTGAACTGTAAGTTCTACCAGCTTTTGCTAGCAGAGTCAGTGGTAAGAAATGATGGGAGTTACATTTCAACAACATCTGGATAGAAATATGATTCCCACTCCTGCTTTAAACACACACAATATGTGTGTCATACAGGCTGCTGGAGGAAGAAGCAAGTCAATCTCATAGTTCAAGGTTTGTAATACAGAATAATGCCATAATGCAGAATGAATTGCACAGCAAGCTGTGTGCCATAAAATCATATTATCCTGAGATGATGCCAGATACTATCTGGTTTTCAATGCCAAGCAAGAATATCTATACTTTTAGCCCATGGATCTAGGGCACAGTGTGTTAACATAGTTTTAAAAATGATTGTGTTAAAGTCTCCAACGAGAGGGAAGGATGAGACTGGCTGTATTTTAGTTATAACAGTTCCTAGCTTCCAGTTAATCCTGACAAAAAGCTCTGCCTCTTTAGCATATTTTTAAGCATGCACATGTCACAGCATAGTTATCCCAGTATAAGCTTGAGTGAATTTAGCAGTGCTTACTTCTAAATAAGCATCCATATACTCATTTTTTAAAACACACTGAACATTTTCAAAAATTCTTCAGACAGTGCATACTTTACTTTTAAAATTAAAAACTGAATGATTTTACCAAAATTGAGAGGGAAGACAAGAAGGGCTAGAATTCCCCTAAGATTTCGCCAGGAGGACTAACCATCCATCCCTGGGGTAGTCAGGCACCCTTTCCCTATCTGCACCACAAATCTGTTGACACTGATATTCTGAAAAATATTCTAAACAAGTTTTTGCTCAGTTACTAAATTCCAAAATTTCTAGTTTGATTCAAGGAACTGCATAGTTGCAAAACTTCATTTCAGTAGTATTGAATGTGATAGCTTTATTATAGATTTATTATTTGCCCATCAAATAAGTAGATGTAAAGTTTGCATGAAAAGTAGTTAATGGGCCGAGACAGACGGGTGGAAAAACACTGCCCTTGCTTGCTGCACAGCATTACTGCAGCAACCAAATGGTGTGGTACTGATGCACAGCAAAAAAGGAGCCGCCTAGAGCAGCTCCTTTTTTGTGCCATCATAAGGGCTGCAACACACCCCTATGACGGCACTCAGATGCCCACACGTCATAGACACGCCCCTCATGTGGGCGGTGCTGTGTAATTATGGCACCACCCACATGTAGTAGGGCTTGGGACCATGCAGTTGGTGCGCAGTTCCGAGCCCTACTATCGCTGCCAGGACGTTGCTTCCTGGTGGTGTGTACCAGGCCATTGTTCCTTATGTCCTTATAGTTCTTAGCACACACATACAGCCTCCAGCTTGTACTGTAGAAACTCACCTGGGCTCCTGCAAAGAAGTTTTAGTATTTCAGAATGCTGCTCCCCACCCTACCCCCTGCAAAAGCTGAAAATAGCTAGTCCAAACTTGGGAGAGGGGTATTTAGATTAGTGATTCCCAAAATGGATGGTATACCCCTTTGGGGGTCATGGAAGGATCCAGGGGGGGCAGTGAGGGGGGAAGGGAGCAGTAGGGGGGCGATAAGGAAAAAGGGAGCTGGCAAGGGACTCTTCAGTCAAAATATTGGTGTGCAGGAAAGACAAGGGGAATCAAGGGCCTTTAGGACTATGGTGGGGATGAGGATAACATTAAACGTCTTTTCAGGGTCACCAGAAAACCACCACACAGCCTTGCTGATCATTTTGTGTGGTGGATTCTCCTGCTCTTAGCCTGCCCATATGAGTTCACTCCTCTTTTGCTAGTAATGGCAGTGAGAAACTTGTGTGAGGCTTGGGCACAGTGGTTCAGAGTGGCACCATTTTGTGACAGACTGGAGCAAAGAGTTAGAGCACATGGTGGTGGGGGAGAAGTAATGGCAAAAAGGAGCTTTCAAATTTGGGACCCTGCTTAAGCTTTGTGACCTTTGCTGGGACTTGGCTAGCAGGCTGGAGTTGCACTGCTGCTCCTGCTTTCTTTCATCAGACGGGGTGAGAGAAGAGGTAGCAGAAGAAACAATTTTTTGTGGGAGTGGATACTTTAAGCTGTGGGGGGGAAGACATGTCTGTGAGAAAGGAGTATGTGCTCAATTCTTGGAAAACATCCTTTGTCTTGGAGCGGCTCCTGTAGCTAAAATCTTTCCCTTTCTGGCCTACACCAGTCTCCAGTCCAGAGCATGTTACCTCTGTAAGTCCCCCCCCCAACACACACACACACACACACACACACACACACACACACACTGGCTGTGCCCTTCTCTGCCCCAATGAAGGACTGAGAGTTCCTTCTCCCTAGGGAGAAGTTTCTCCTGTGCACCTGGTCACCCTGGGGGCAGTAACTGAGCAGCTGTCTGAGCAACAACCAAGAGGCCTCTTGTCCTCACTGGACTTTGTTGCATAGCGGGCATGGGTGAGAGGTTTCCTAGTCACTGCTCAGCCAGCACTCAGTTGCTTCTTCCAGGATGACAGGGTGTAAAACAAGCAGTTGACTGAGCAGCCAGTCAAACAGCAACCAAGAAGCCTCTTGCCTGAGCTGGCCTTAGCTGCAAGGCTGACACAAGCAAGAAGCTTCTTGGTCACTGGTCAGCCAGCTGCTTGGTTGCTGCTCCAAAGGTAAGTGGGTTCAAAGGGAGCTGCAACTAAGATTGATTGTTTTCAATTTGCAGTTGAAAAGGTAAAGCTAAAGGGTTTTCCTTGACAGATTGTCTAGTCATGTACAACTGTAGGGGGTGGTACTCATCTCCATTACTAAACCGAGGGAAGCAGTATCATCAGAGACGATTCCATGGTCATGCGGCCAGCATGACTACATGAAGAACTGTAGACTTAATATCAAAAATATGTGTGCGTGGGAGGGGGGACTAGGGCTGTGGCCAAAAAGGAAAGTGGGTGATAGCCCCCCCAAATTTGTGTATCACTTATTTAGACTTTGCTTGACTCTAATTTCATTTTAAAATGTATCTGACATTTAGTTTCATGGCTCCCAGTAGCAGAAATCTCAAACATTCAAATTGAAGATTTTTCTCTTTGACTGCAAAGGTTTGTAGATAAAAAGAGACCAGTCAGTCTGAATCTTGCATCTTTTGACCCTTGGTTTTACTCCGGACACCTGGTTGCCCTAATTGATGAGCTTAATTGAACAGGAATTTTCCAGCAGAGTTACTTGATTGACCTCCTGTAGTGCCACAATTTTGAGTTGGAGCTAAACATAATAAACCATGGTGAAATACTATGTATGCCATTGTTATCTGCAGCTTCTCTCACCAGAAGTAGGACACTGAGCCAGAACAAGAGCAGCTGCCATTGCAAGTCTGGCAAATACATTCATATTGATTGTTGTTATTGTATTGTTGTGACTGGCACTGAATTGAACAATAGGACCAAACTGCAAACTTGTGGGAAAAAGGGCATCTATATCTTAATATATGCCACACAACTAATTGGAATCCTTTCTTTCTCTTGGCAGGAGGAGTGACCAGAATGACAGTGTCTCTTGTCGTGATCATGTTTGAGTTAACAGGAGGACTAGAGTACATTGTGCCACTTATGGCTGCAGCTGTAACTAGCAAGTGGGTGGCTGATGCCTTTGGTAAAGAAGGGATCTACGAGGCACACATCCATTTGAATGGCTATCCCTTTCTGGATGTGAAAGATGAATTTACTCACAGAACTCTGGCTACTGATGTCATGAGACCTAGACGCGGAGAGGCCCCTCTCTCTGTCCTGACCCAAGACAGTATGACAGTGGAAGATGTAGAGACACTGATCAAGGAAACTGATTATAATGGTTTTCCAGTAGTGGTTTCTAAAGACTCTGAACGTCTTATTGGGTTTGCACAGAGACGAGAGTTGATTCTTGCAATAAGTGAGTAAAAAGTCCTTAGACACTTATTACTTATTTTTCCTCCTCCTTCTCCTAAATCTGACATATGATGACTGTTGTAGTTATCAGAGAAGTATACAAGATAGATTAAGAAGGGAATTATGTATGAAACAAGATCTAAAGTTTAAAAGAAAAGTCCCTACCCAAATGTGCCATCTTGAATCCATGTGCCTCTGTCTCTCTTTGAAGCTTCATGCTTAGAGTAGGTCTGATTATTTCAAAAATGATTGCACAGCATGGGGTTCTCCTGTCTAAACACTACTCGTAGTAAGAAAGGTATTGCAATATATTTAAAAAAATAGTCTTGATCAAAGCAAAGAGTACACTCTCAGTTTATATAAGCGTCTTTTCTTCTGCTTTCTTCCACCCATTCAGGTATACATCTTTTCCTAATTCTTGTCAGCCAAACTGTTTTCTACAAGATTAATATGAACTGTGGCAAATGTATGCACAAAAATGGTGGTATAAATGAGAGCAAGCCCATTGCAATTGCAAAAGCAGGGCATATTCATCATAGAAAGACAGGACAAAAGTTAATAATGTTTCTGTAAATTGCAATAAATTTATAACATATGGGCTTGAAGGGTGGTTGGAAGGTAGTTTTGCATTTGGCAATTTTAATTCCCCTAATGTTCCAAGAGTGAGTTTTAAGAGAAAAATAATGCAGCTGAAATATGTTGGAAATTGTTTCTTACTTGTTATTAGAGCTCTGCCCCATGATTGATGGAAATAAGCTCCAGAAATAACGCTATTTGTTCTGAAGGCCTCTTCTCAAAATGAGTAGCAAAGTAAATCAATCAAGAAGAAAAATTGTTAACATTAGTTAAGTTTTGTTTTTGAACGCAGGGTATTTTTAGAGTGTCTGACAGGCTTCTTGAGCTTTCAGCACACATACTGACATACTAGCAAGGGAAGAAAAAGGAAGGAGAGGCTAAAAGGGCATCAGACTCTCTTGGTGCACCCTTCAGCAATAACTGTTCAGAAGAGTTTTATGCAGCCATTTGGGCGGGAAGGTCATAATAATAACTGTTCAGACTAGCCATAATATATGTTTCAAGACACCGTTCTATCAAGAGGACTATTCAGAAGCCAAACAAACAATGCTGCTAAAATGGAAGCCTTTGTAGTAGATTATTTCTTGAAAACCATTTTGGAGGCTTTACACTAGGGGATAGGTAAGGTGTGGTTCTGGGACCACAGGATTTCAAGGTGTTTTCTGGCCCTGACCCATCTTTTTCTGGCAGAAAAGGGAACATTTCCACCTCATATTAGCATCTAGGAGGAGTGATTTATATTTTGAACCAGACATTCTACCCTGCACTCTTTAATATTAAAAATCCTGGCTTTCTAGACCAGAAGTGATCTTGAAGCTGCTGGTGGTTTGCTTGGTTTTTTGTGGGGTGTTTTGTGTGTGTGTGTGTGTGTGTGTTTTTTTTGCAAAGGTGGGTGGGGTTGGTATTTTTGACAGTCTATGAAGTTCTTAGGGTTATAGGTGCAGAAAATTGGCTCCTGGAGCTGCTGAACATGCCTACCCCATTCAACACAGTGTGCAGCACATTGGCAGCCTCAACATATAAACATGGGAATGAATCATGAGCGAGCCTCAGACTTGGGCCCTCTTTCTTCCTCCCTGGGCCTTTTTTGTATGTGTTTGTTTTTGTTTCCTTTGCTTTATGGTTCATCTTACACTTAAGTGTTCAGATAAATGATACCTTGGGAAAGCTACAATTAGCTTCTAAAGCAGAATTACAAACAGTGGTTTGCAGAATTCAGGCCTCACAACTAATAATGGTTTGTCCTAACCAGAAAGTGAGAGAAATTAAGGTGGCAGTGAAAGGTGTTAGTTTTGGCTTGGCTGTTACCTTTTAGTTATATGTGTTATGTAAAGCAAAAACATATTTTAAGTTTATACGACTTATCAACACTTTGAACAACAGTATAGTTTGGATGAATTTTGCATTTTGATTTAAATATTTTTACACATTATCCTATTTCTGTCAATTGCTGATTGTCCTATATTCTTGATCACATCAGGCAAGGAATACTTCCTCTAATAACTTTACAAAACTCTGTGCATTGTGTAACAGTACCAGTGCTGTTTAAAGTGAACTAAAAAGTAAAGGCCCTTATTTGTGTGTGTTATTATTAACTATTTTTTCACACAGAAAATGCAAGGCAGCGCCAGGATGGTGTAGTCAGCAATTCCATTGTATATTTCACTGAAGAGCCTCCAGAAGTCCCTGCTAACAGCCCTCATCCACTGAAGCTCCGACGTATTCTCAATCTGAGCCCTTTCACAGTCACAGACCACACACCCATGGAGACAGTGGTAGATATTTTCCGAAAACTTGGACTCAGACAGTGTCTTGTCACAAGGAGCGGGTAAGTGGATAGATATGCACACATAGGCCTGTTACAGACTGCCAAAATAAAGCTGCTTTGGGTCTCTCTGGAGGTATGCTATTTAAATGATGCATGGGTCCTAAGAGTCCGGAGGTTGCGCCAAAGCCACACTCCATTCCTAAGCACTGGAGTGCAGCTTTGGTGCAGCTTCCGGATTCTTAGGATGCATGCATCATTTAAACAGCATACCTCCAAAGAGACCCGAAGCAGCTTTATTTTGGCAGTCTGTAACAGGCCATAGAAACTGGTTTGGTTTTTTTGTTTTTTTTACTGTGGCTAAGATGCTGGCATACCATTGAATATTAGCACTTGCTCTAGGGTCCACTTCAGACAATGTAGTTTGATTCCTATTACTTTGCTTGCTGAAATAAAATCTCTTTCTTTTGAAGAATAGGTAATTGCCTCAATAACAAAACAATCTGGTTGACCATTTTTAACATAGTCAGCTTAATGCACACAGCTGTGGAGATCTTAATTGCCAAGGAAAAAGCCACACTTTCTCTTCTTTCATAGATATTGGCCAAACTGGATCTCTGTGTGTAAAATTTATCATTTCTGGTGTGTGCTCCTCTTACACAAACAGACATTATGTCCAAAAGTATTTTGTCTGATAACCTGTCTCATGCTGTCAGACATGATCCAGCCAAAGTCAAGTGTTTTACCATTCCTACTTCCAGTGGGATAGACTTAAGTACGTGTTTAAAATGTCTCCCACATAAATTCCTTGGGCTTAATAGTGCTTGACTTTGACTTGTTCATGCCTGTACAGCTGCCTAATGGGAAGACCTATGAGGAAAAAAGAAATAAGTCTTTTCTACAGGTTGATCTACTTTTAGAAAATAGTTGGAAGAAGAGATAGGTTAGGATGTACAGGCATGAAGGAATGAATGCATTGATCTGGAAACTGAGAAAGGAGTGACACAAGAGTTGATATAGTATTTTAAAATGTTTTGTAAAAATATGCTATATCAGTGAATTAATTGATATGAAGGAATGCTACAGGGTTAGAATTAGATTTGGAGCAAAGAAGATACTGGCTGCAGCTGAATTCAAGTTCAGAATGTCAGCATCAGAATATTAGGAGAGAAATGGGTGGCCTTGTGGGATTGATTATCCTATTGAACTTTCAGGTCCACCAATTTGAATGGTATGGAAACTACTGGGTATTTTGGACATACGCTAATAAGTAAGGAAAAGTGTCAGCCCAGGAATTTAAATCAGTAACAAAATAAAGCTCACATGTCCTTAATTCTTCTCCTCATTTTCCATCAAGCATTCTTTTCCACCAGTGTTACATAGAGGACAATAGATTTCATTGTTATGACTAGATCATTTGGAACCAAAAATGCTATGGGTCCACTGCAGATTGTCCAGACACCTGCCACTAGATCCAGTCTATTTTCTGACTATCCATCACATGAGATACTTTGTTCCCATCTCATAAGATACTTCAAGGAAAGTATGACTGCTGCACTGACACCTGGTTGAACATACTCTCTACCCATGCATTCATTATTTTATTTTATTTTATTTTTGAGGGAGAGTAATCATTTTAATTTTCACCTCTAAATGATCAGACATCAGTATATAGGTCCTTATTTTCACATTCAGGATCTCTACAATGATGACAGAACAGGAAAAGGCTGGTGTATAAACCTGTTTGCCAAAGGTTATTTCTCATCAGTGTTTTTGAAAATGTTCCCCTTCCTTCCTTTTAGACTCATGCCCATACAGTTTTGTTTTTAAACTATAGATCTGAGAGTAGGATTTATGATGCATACAATGCAGCTGTGGATATAAACTGAATGATGTATTAATTATGAGTGGCGGAGTCAGTATTTTGCTGCTGGGAAGGAGTGCCTTCAGAATGTCATTGTTAGCAAATGTTTTGCTTGTGTTTTGAGCTTCTAGCTAGACTTAAATGCACCTAAAGTGCTTATGAAAATCCTGAAGTGAATGACACATGAAGGGAATTAACTAGCGGAGGTTTATTTTTCTACAAACTCCAAGTGCTTATGACTTGGGAGTCTGCAGGAAGGTGAGGAATTAAAAATAAGAGACAGAAGCTAACTCAAGTGAAACAGTGACCTTGTGAGGAATGCAGAGTATGTCCCACAGAAGCGAAAATTGGATTCCAAACAGTCTGAAGGCAGGATGCAGGCCAAGCTTCAGTGGTATAACCACCACAGTACCTTGTTATAAAGAATATTTTCAAGGTTGGGTGCTTTGGGTGCTTATTTCACAGCTGAAGTGGAAAACAGGATGGTATTAAAGAGCTGTATCTTAATCTAGTAGCTTATACTTTCTTGATAGCATGGAAACACTCTGGTTTAGGAGAGATTCATGAGGTTTTCACCATAATGCTGTCAGTGTGTGTGAACTTTTATTTTCAAGAACCAGACTCTGTTTGTCTTTTGACCCGCTGAAGAAGCCAAAGACCAAACCAAAACCCTTCCCGAATCAAAAACATACATACAGGTGTGCACACATACACTCACAAAAGCACAATTTCTCAGAACAAAATCCATGCATCATCACCACCATCATCATCATCTTTATTTATATGCCACCTTTGTCCCAGAATGGGACTCAAAAGGGCTTCCAGGACAACATTTGCTCAAAAATGAGATATTTTGCATCATCCTTTAAATATCAACGAATGTTGATAACAGTTTAAAAATGGCAAACATGGGTCATAATTGAGTGGGTTATAAGGAATGCAGCAAAGGAGTAGCTCCCATATGCAAAACACACATACTTGCTTAATGTCTACAGGACAAAATTAGGGTTAGTGGCACAGTTCACCATGAACAACCCCCACCTCTCTTCTGCTTGCCCACATTCCAAGACACACCCTAGGGTGCGTCTACACAGTAAAAATAATACAGTTTGACACCACTTTAACTGCCATGGCAGTTATTTATAATTTTATGAGGCACCAGCACTCCTTGTCAGACAAGGCTATAAACCTTGTAAAACTACAAATCCTAGGATTCCATAGGATGGAGCTACAGCACTTAAAACACTGGTGTCAAACTGCATTATTTTCTAGTGTAGATGCACTCCAGTTTTAAAACCGCCCAGCTTATTTGGAGTAGGAAAGCATAGCGGGCAGTGGTGGCTCTGGCAGAAGTTTCTTCAAAGGTGGGAGAGATCAGACCTCCACCCGACACAAAACATGGACAAGCTGGGAAGCTTCTTATTTAGTTTAAAAAGAATCATAGAGGGAAATGGATAAGCCATGGGGCCTTTTGGGTGTTGGCTGGCTCACAAGCCTTCCCCTCTTCTTGAAATATTCCCAGGTGTTTTTTTTAAAATGCCAGTGTTTTTACAATGATGTGGATTTCCTGTGGAATACAGAAGAAAACAAAGTTTTGTTCTGAGCAGATAGGTTTTAAGTTTGTAGTTATACTATCAAGAGAAGTGTGCAAAGGAAGACTTGCTTATTTAAAATGTTTTAATCCTTTTTCGATTGCTGGGTGGTGTCCGACACATAGTCATAGCAGGAATGCAACAATAAGAAATGATTAGTAGAAATCTATAAAAATCATTTATACCAGTTTTTAAAAATAATTTTCTTTTGCCCATAACAAGATTATAAAATGGGCATCATCTGGAAAATCTCTCCCTCTTGTTGCTCAATACATTACTCTGATAATGAAAACAGTGTTGTTCCAGGCATCCATATTTGAACTCATAGTTGTTCGGTTTGATAAGTCTAGACTAAAACAGTTAATAGAACGACCGAACAGGAAAACTGGATAAATTACTAAGCATTGAGTATTGGGGCAATGAGATATAAAATTCAATTGGCTTTAAGGAATCTTTGCTTTATGATGACCCACAAATCCTCAGGTCACAGTGTGCAGGCTTTGAACTACAACTGTTATTTTATATGGCAATAGCTTTGGCCATTGGGAGCGAAGTTATTCCTGTAAATGGTTTTGAAGAGATGACATCAAATGGCACAAGTTATTTCCTGTCTAAGATCCAACACTGACTGAATGTGTTCAGAAATGCAGTTATAGAGAATATGGTATATTATTTAGAATTTTTGCAAAGATGAAGAGGGGAAATCTGAACAAAAGCACTGCGATTTAATTATAAGTACACTGTGGTGAGTTTTCTGCAGCAACATATATGTTCATTAGTGAGAATCATGACTTTCTAAAATTCCTGTTTCCTGGGTTTTAGAAGAGAAGGGGAAATGCCTTTTTAAAAAATGATTCCTTTCTTTGTAGCAAAGTTCTGCCTGGAGCTGAACTTGAAAAATAGATGAGACGGGCTCATGATTAATGACCTTTTCTGTTTCTTTCCTTCTCTTCTTCTCTAGGAGACTTCTGGGCATTATAACCAAAAAGGACGTGTTAAGGCACATGGCTCAAATGGCAAATCAAGATCCTGAATCCATCATGTTTAACTAGGTTGGTCCCAGAGGACAGGCAAGAATCTAAACTTTGAAGGGACCTTTTCTGGACTAATAGAAAGGGATTTTGTACAGTACTTCATTTTTTCCCCTGAAAAGCAAAGATTTACATAAACAGAAGCATATCAAGGACAGAACCAAAGGAAAATTGTGACAGAAATGCAAGAGTACAGTGAAGTTGGGCAGAAGAGTTAAGCTGCAGGTGTTAAATCATTTCCCTGGAGTGAGACTTGGGCTATGTACTACTATTGACATGGACACTTGGTAAATTCTCTCCATCCCCATGTTCCATTTGTGGTAGTATTAAGCAGCAATTTCCTCCTAAATCGTCACATTGTTGCTTTCCTCATCTCCATGATGGGTCATTGGAAAACTGATGAGAAAGAAAAACTTCACTATGCTACAGCCTAAAATCAAAATGATATTGTTTGGAGAGCAGGAAACTCATAAATGGGATTGATCCCAACAGAGTTATATATAGGTATTGAGCAAGTTAATTAACTGCTTGGCTGGTGCATGCAGAGATATAATATAGTTTGTATAGATTAATACTGGAAGCATGGAGGATCACCAACTTGATAAGGAGACATGGGAAAATAGGAAGCATATTTATAAATACAGTTTAATAGCAAGTATAAAATATTGTGTTAAAAACTACTGGTTACCAGCCATGTTTTTTCTTAATTCACACGTATTTATTTATTGGATTATGCACAAAGTATTTTCAAGACGTGTATGATTTTATGAAGAAATGTGTTGTTTTTGACTATTTTTGTAGAAGTTAAGAGACAACGTAGAATCAAATCTGTGTGTCAGTTAACTTTTATATTTCAAAAAGTTGTATTTTTGCTTTTAGATGCTCAGTTTCTTTGCAGATCTCAAGATCATTTTTCACATCATAAAATCACCATGCAATGATTTATGCCATTTATTCATGATGAACCTTTCTTTTTAGTGGGTCTGCCATGTATTAAGATCTGAAATACACTAAATCCTGGAAGTTTATCATATGATATCACAGTGACTGTTTACAAGTGACTTGTAAAAGTTGAACCATGGCCACATTACTTTGTCAAAAATGACCTTGAATAATTTTGCAAATTAACTTTGGTCCCTCCTCCTTAATAACATGCATCAAAGTGACTAGTGCTGATTTCTTCTCTATGCAAGTGTTACATTATATTTGGTTTCACTTCACATTATAAAATAATGTGTAAATCACTTATCTGTAGAATGATGCACCTCAGTATCAAGTCTTGTTAATTTCTTATTCTACTAGTTGAAAATGGTTTGCACTGGCTTGAAAGTCCTCTGACACTAATATGAAAAATATGCTATTTATGTTAGAGCAAGAGATAATCTTTATATTGCTTCTACTGGGGATAAGAATTATATGAGAAATTAGTGTCTTTGTAGAAAGATAGAAGTTTTTTAAATTTATTTATCATATTCAGTTCTTATCATTTGTTTGTAGAAGAATGTGACACAAAAGGATGTGCTCAGGTATAACTCTCATGTGCTTGCGATACTAGAGGCACTGGGCAGTATTAGGCAGCTTTGCAAAGTGCTAATATAGAACACTTGGATTTAAGTGTAGCTCCGCTAAAACCGATGCATATGCCAGTTTAAAAGGTTTGTGGATTAACTTGCTCACAGATGTATTAACATGATATCTGCTGCCTTTGTGGATGAGCTGTGTACAGTGCCAAATGATTATCCAACAGCGACATGACCTCCATGCATGGTAATCATGAAGATCATCTTCAGGAAACATAAGGCCTAAGTATTCAGCCAATAGTTCTCTTTGGTAATTTTTAGATATGGACAAATATATTTTTCAGGACTGAATGGCTGTTCCTTACCATTCTAGACACACCCGCTATGAATTTCCATTCCCCCTGCCCCAAGACACAAGTTTCCTCACTACTTCAGGTAACATAGTTACCATCAGTGTTGTGTCTTCCTAATTTACAATACTACAACTCAATAGAAGTTATCTATAATGGCAGTACCCCTGACCCCTACCCAAATGATCAAAATTCAGCAAACCTTCTAAAAGACACACAGGGGATAAACAGTTCTGTGAAAGTAGTGGAAAGTAGTGGCTTGCCTGACCATGCCACAATGCATCCATTCTTATAACACGTTATAATGCTATTTTATTCTTATAAAGCTATTTTAAATTCTTTCTCTATCTTATACCATTTTTGCCTCTCCAAGTAAAATTTTCTGAAAGCCAGACGGATCACTCTGTATAGCATGTAGGACTGAGTATGGAAAAATTAAATAATAACATATGGCATAACAGCCCCAGACATTAAGTACAGGAAGAGGAAATCTGAAGCTGAGATTAATCTGATAAATGCTCAGTTTCAAAATGTCGCTTGTGAGAGTGAGGTATGATATAATAATCAAAGGGGTGTTGATCTGTGGGTTCCTTTAAAAAGTCTTCATTTTCTAACCCATCATTATATTACAAAAAGGCAAACTATCAGTTCTTTATCTACATAGATTTATACTGTTCTCATCAACATAAAAGAACTCTTGGAGTAGCCATGAAAAAAGCCTTAGAAATTTGGGGCTTCATGTGTTATAATGCTTTAATAACATCCTCAAAGTTGAGACAAAATAATTTGGTTGTATGTTGGGAAATGATCACAAAAGAATTATCATCATATTTTCAAGTTGCTCCTCAAGGTGGGCCGCCCAGCTTGATTAAATTCTCATTTCTGAATGCCATGGTGGCAAGTGGCTCTCATGTCAGTGTGGCAGTGAATCTTGTCTTCAGTTTTTCAGTCTAGCTATTAGATAATCTATCCCAGATTTTAGCTCCAGTATAGCCAAAATTTATCCCCAACGTATGTTCAGCACTAGGGACACATCAAGTGACATTCAGGATAAACCTGGGGTGGATTCACCACTCCAGTGTCACTGCTTAAATATATTTTTCCACTTGTAAAACTAGGATAGGGAGGGTGCAACTTGGAGAAGAAGCTCCCAACCTTTGTTTTTCACCCTCCCCCAAGCCCCCTGACTTTTTTGGGGGGGGGGATTTTTCAGTGTACTTAGCATGAAAAACACCAAGCCACCACATAACAAACAAACAAACAAACAAACAAACACAAACAGGCGTTAGCATACAAAAAAAATCAAACTGGACATGATGTTACAGCGGGCCCACCATATTGATGGTCTAGCAGTCAGTGGATTTGACTGCCTGCAGATAAGCACAGTCCATATTATTTAATGGCAGTACGTACACATAGATGCACTGATGTGGATACAGGCATGTTGCTGACCATTAAATAATCTGGAACTTGAGCATCAATGTTTTTTTTTTCTATTTTGGGGGTGGGGGTCCTGGAACCGAACCCCTGCTAGACTGAAAGACCAAAGACAAGATTCACTGCCCACTGACATGGTAGCCACTTGCCACCATGGTATTCAGAAATAAGAATTTGGAAGGGTTCATTGTATGTTGCTAGTGGTCATACCCAGAGAGGTTCTGTGGTCCCCTTAGGAGCTTATGGGGAGGGATGACTCTCACCTTTCATATGGTTGCCTGGTCCTGACATAAAAGAAAGATGGACAGAGGCATCCTGTTGTCAGTTTACATAAGCAGGTAAAAGTTCACATACTAGACTTTCAAAAAGCAAACTTTGATTTTGCTATTTTATATAAAGAACACCATTTTACTACACCGTTATATATAAAGGGACTTTAGCATCCATGGATTTTGGTATTATGGAGGGGGGGGTCTGGAACAAAACCCTAGCAAATACCAAGGACCACTGTATGTTGAATTTTTCAGATTTGCCTTTCATATACTGGACAAGAAATTTAAATATAAAATTTCAATTTTTTTAATCCTTAACTTTGAAACCTTAATTTAGGTCAGTTGCCATCTTTTGCTTATCTCGATATTGGCAGACTTCAGTTATGAGTCATAGCTATCAGATAGTTAAATCCTAATTATCATTGCATATTATCTCTTAACTAACCCTCTCAATTAAAAATGCCACTTCATTTAGATGTTAGATTATAATTGTGGCAATAGTATCAAAATTGTGACTAAGTAGAAATCATAAATATGAACATTATGGTTAGGTACCTTTTTTGTATAAATGGTCACTTAATCATAATGTTGACAATATTGCCATATTGTAACTTGTCCTCTTACTTTACCAAGATCAGCATTCATGGGAGAAGGAGGTCCATTCTTTCAATGAATAGAATATGGTTGAATAATGTTTCCATCAGGTTTGGAGGGTTTGGTCCTGTTCAAGTTACTTAGCTAAGTATAAGCTGATACAGGATTCCATCCATCATAATCACCACCACCCCATCTTTTCCCCAGCCTCTGGGACTCAAGGCAGGTTGCAAAGGTTTAAACAGATAAGTATGGTCACACACTACAGATTATTATATGTGAGATGTTACATGTGAGTTGTCAGATATCACATGCTTTAATCAAGTATATTTGCTTGACATATAATGAAGTGAGACATTTGACATAAAAATTCGCAAGGAAAATTTGTTCTCAGATGTGTGGGTGAAATCAGCTGTAATATTGCAGAAAAAAATAATAATGTCTGGATTGATAATATGGCCTAAATCCAGTTATGAGTACCACCAGAGCAGATTCAGTGAGTAAATGGAAATTGCATCAGTGTTGATTTAGCATTTTCCAATTGCTTTAGAAGGTCTACTCTAGTGGAGGTGAACAGTTGGATTTAGGCACCTGATTAATTTACCAAGGAACAGATGAATGTGTTGTGTTTTGTTTTTTGGTGGGTTTGTCTTGCAAACAGGAACAATGCTTTACTGGTTCACAAATGAGATGCAGTTTTCAGAGTTTGCCTATCCAGTGGCTTTTCCTACTTGAGACTTTGCCTCTACAGACAAAATATAGAAAGGCTAGGAGCATGGGTGAGTCACTCATCTATGCTCTCACCACCTTTATTTTTGCACGTAGACATAAGATTGACTGCTAAGTGACCCTTAAAGATTGTCAACATTAGACATGCAGTTCAATGGAATATTTGAAAAGGTTAAGAAAATCCTTTTGCAGAAGTCCTTTCCACAGTTACCAGCAAGTGTTTCTTTTTAAAATGGTATATTATTCCATAGCAGACTGCAAGAGTTATTGGAAGGACTCCAGAAGATAGAGATCTAAACTTCATTTATTTCATTGATTCAGTAGAACAAAAAGGTATTTTTCACTGAGTGTGGTTGACTTAAGAATAAAGTTGGTCAGATAAAAGTGTAATATTTATTTAATGCCAATACAATGCATTAAACATTTTTTAATCTATGGAAATTAAATTATGTCAGACCAGATGGGTGAATAAACATTTGATAGCAACTGATGGAACAAAAACCCAGTATGAAGTTTGTATTGTGCATATGTTTTCGATATGTAACTGAGAAAGTGTAAGATTTTACTTTTCAGTGATGCAACAGAATGCACAGGCATGAATTACTTAATGCCGAGACTTGTTTATTAGAAAGAAAACTATATAATAAAAGTAATGCATTTTTGTACAAAAATTGGTGAAAATCAGCCCCAAATTCATTAAGTAAAATAGAACAACCTTTTCAGACTTTTTTTTAAAAAACAAAAGTTTTGGAAAATAATGAGCTTAATGCAAGTCCAGCAGATGAAAGGATCTTCACGGATCCATGACCATATATTCTTCGAAAAATGAGCACAAAAATCTTGGGTGCACCAGACCTTTATGAAGAGTAGGAGGTCTGTACTGTATCCCGGCCCTTTCTTCTCTCTTTTGTGGAAAAATGCTAACTCCGAGCAGAGTTTGGGAGAAAGCATGGTGGTCTGTAGCTGACAGCTATATTGCACATGTTTCTGTGGGCTGGGTAAAGCTACATCTTTTGGTAGTTGCCTGTGGCCTGGCTTGGATCAAACCTCAGTTCTTCCTTAGATTTACTTTTAACAAATAATGGGTCCTAATCTCAGTGGCATCACTAGGGTTGGTGTCACCCCAATGCTGGCACACCCTTGCAGCACCCCTCTGCCAGCCAGGCCCCATCTGCCTTGGTGGGAGTGGGGCTCTGCCACCCAGCACCCTTTTCCAGGACTGTCAGAGCTGCTAGATGAGTGGCAGAAGGAGATGACTTGTTTTCTCACCCGGCCAGCAAATGTGTTAGGTGGCAGTGACAGCCCCTTCTCACTAGCAGTCACTGGTGGGGGTGTGCTGCAACCTAGCATCCTTTTCCAGGTCTGGCTTGGCTGCTGGGCGAATGGGAGAGGGATGTGACTCACTTTCCCTTCTGGCCAGCAGACCTGGAAGGCTGCACCTTCTCACCAGTGGCTGCTGGTGGGAGTGGGCTTCTACTGCCACCTGGCACTCTTTTCTGGGTTTGTGACAGCTGCTAAACAAGCAGGGGAGAGAGGCAATGTGTTTTCCCACCCAGCCACCAGGCCCACAAGACCTGGAAATCCTTCCCACCAGTGACTGCTGGTGGAGATGGGCTGCCACTGCCACCTAACACATTTGTCCTACTTGGCCAGCAGCCCCACCAGACTCAGAAAGAGCTGCTGGGGGGCAGCCCCACCAGTAGCTGCAGTTGATGGATGGTAGAGGAACCCTGACTGGCACAAAGGACAGGCAGGGGGGTTTCAAGAGTGATCAATCCACTGGGTATTCACCCTGCTCTGAGATGTCACCTGCTGTGGTCTACACACCCAGCACCACCCTAGTGTTGCCCCTGTCTAATCCAGCAAGGCTGAAGACTCTGTCATAGGACATAAGTACTGGCAATGTCTTCCAGGTCAGGAAGAATACATGCAAAAAAGTGCCTGAAAAAGCAATATCAATATGCAGGACTTTCTGAATTGTGTTCTTGTCTGGGTTTGATATGTATGTATCTTCTTATTGCATGGTAAGCACATTCATAGTTGCTTCAGATGGTCTGTCTAGTAAGAGGCCTCAAGTGATCACCTGTCTTGTGAGAGGTCTTCCTCTGCACCACTGCCTACAGGAAAAGCTGATTATTCACTTGGATTACTCACTTAGTTTATTGAGTCTGGGAATTCCATGTCAACAACATAAGCCAGTTGAAGCTTAATGATGCCTTTATGTGCAATGGGCCATCATTCACTTTTCTACTGTAAATGTTTGAGTAAGAGATGGCCACACCAACCCAACTTTTACAAATCCTACAACTTCTGCTCATGATTACTGATTTTCACTGCCAGTCTTTGCCATGGGCTTGATCTTCTTTCTCCAGCTTGTCTTCCCCACCATGTGTTCCTGTGCCATGTTTTTTTTTCTGTTGCCTTTACATTTTATATACACTACTTCTATGCTCCTTTTACCTCATTTCTCCCCCTAAAAGTAAAGCAATTAATGTGTGTTTGTGTAAGTACCTTGAAGCCACCTGTCAACTTATGGAAACCCCATGAACTTCATAGGATTTCTTTAGGTGAGGAATACTCAGGTTGTTTGTCCAGTGCATTCTTCTGAAACATAGCACCTGTTATCCATTTGTGGTCTCCCATCCAAGTACTAACCAGGGTTGATTTTGCTTAGCTTCTAAGATCTGAAAGGATCTTTAGAGTATTTAGACAATTAATACTCTCATCTAAATTCTTTTTTGCCACACAGGGTCAGGCTCTTTTATTTCTTCTCTGAGAAGTAGGTAGTCTCAAAAAATTATGGTGTACATAATGTATACCATACATTATATAAAAGGGCATATATAAATCATTGCTTCCCAGCAATCCAAATGGAGAAAAAAGAATATGATTACAGCGTCCCTGAGATGCATGATGTCTTTAGTTCTGGACTTTGGTGTACATTACTAACCAACATAAAAACTCATTCCAGGGGGGCAGGAGGCTTAATATATAATTTTTACATTTGTTTCCTTGTTCTTTCTTATATGTGCTCCCCACTCTCCTCTCCATTTATTCCACCACTGGTGGGCTGGTGGTTATGAAGTTCAGACATGACTAAAAGCAAAGAAAGGTAGACAAGAAATCATGGAGCAGTTGTATTCCTTCCCAGGCCAGAAGGAGTTAATACAATAGCTTTTCATGGCACTCTTGTCAATGGTTTCATTTCACCCTGGGGGAGAAAAAGAAATTCTGAAGAAGAAAATAATGTTAGCAGAGAAAGACAGCACCTTGTGGGGGATTTCCAAGAAGTCTCTAGCTTACACAGCAATATGTAGAATTTATGTACGATCAATCGTTTGTTATGGAAACACATATTTTAAAGATTAAATAGCCCATCCTAATCCAAACAGAGTTGGCTAAAAGCTCAGGGAAATGTTGTTTGGGGGGGGGGGGTAGAGAACAGAAAAATAAGTAGTCATCCTTCAGGCTTCTTAATAGTGTAGATACAGCCAGCTCCTGTAAGTGTGGTGGGAAATCACTTTCTTCTGTCAAGCATCTTTGCCATTGTCCAAATGCTTTTGACACCCTCCAGAGGCAACTCATGTTTATGTCATTTTCTGACAAATGCCTGTGAAAGGAATGTGTCTCCATAACACATCAGGATGGAATTTTAAAATGCTGGGCAGATTGAGAGTGCATCATGGGGCCAGAGGAACATTACTTGTTTCCCAAAATATTCCATGTTTTGCAATGCTCCAATTAGGAATCCATAATTTCTGCCAATATAAGTCACCACGCTAATTTGGGTGGGCTGTGGAACAGAATACAGGGGAGGCCACACCTCATTTCATGTTATACTTGAGCGGTTGAGTAATGCATTTGGGAATATGTCAGTGAGAATTAACAATTACAACATTGTGAAATACCCTGGAAGGCCATAGAAACCGTACCATGGACTATAACCAGTTGAAGTAATAAGGGTAGTGAAGGGTTTGGGCTGATCACAGTGAAATTTCATACTTCAGAGGTCAGCCACACAAAAAAGGCACTACATATCCTCAGGACATCTTACTAATATTCAAAGCCCTTGCAATTTACCCTCTTTCCCAAAGTGAGGGGTGAAATGACTTGTAAGGGAGTAAGTGAATGAGTCTAAGGCTAGCAGGTAGGTCTTAGCATTCCCAACAATCTACATTTTGCTGACATCTCATTAGGAAGGGAGGAAACCTTTGGTGCATGTGTGTGTTTGTGTGTGTAAAAACTTACATGAGGTTATCGTGTAGATATGATTACACTTACCATCCTAAATAAAAAAACTACAGTCAGCATCCTCTTTTGAATAAGCAATTTTTGGGTTTTCCACACAAGATCTATTTTGTTAAAGCTATCTTCCCATGCAAAACTGATACCTTCCAAGTGTCGAATTTGTTTGAATTGGTGAGCCAAACCTTCACTTTCTCATTCCTCCTTTTTTTAAAAAAAGGAATGAATGAATTATATGTCTTGAGTACTCATCCTTTATGATTTTGTGGGATATAAGTGGGAAACATCAGCCTTCCTATATAAGAAAGCAACTAGAATAATTCTGTATCTTCCTAATGTAGAGATTGTTTTCTGTTTCTACAAGGAAATATCCTGGCAACTGGCCACAGTTAAGATTCCTTTTTATTGTACTCTGGATTCCATCTCGTGATTTCTATTCATGGTAGGCTGTAAACCTATATCAACTTCCATGTAAAGTGATGTTTCGTGGAACTAAGCACACACACACACACACACACACACACACACACACACACACATCTTTGTCTACATAAATCCTACCTGTTGTGAGAAACAGCAGCCATAGTATAAAGTTCACCCAGAGACGATAAAAATATTTACCACAGGAAACTGAAACTGTTGCAATGGGCAGTCAAGAAACCATTCTCTGGACTGGTTGGAGTTGGTAGGGAAAAAATAATAGCAAAAAGCAGAAGAGAAGAAAGGGGTAAAAAAAAAAGTCTAGAGAAATAGAGGAAATAAAAATATAGAGCTCCTGGAAATGGAGAACCAATTAAGAGCATTGGCTAAAGGACAGTATGATACAGCTTGGATAAGGTATCTGGCTAAGTTAGCTGGATGCATTTATCCACATAATAATAATAATAATAATAATAATAATAATAATAATAATAAATCCTACAACTCATGTAGTGCATGCATATATGCATGCACATTAAACAATGTTTCTGTACAAAACATGATGTACTTCCATCTGAATACCTTCCATGTCAACCAGTCATAATTTTATTGCAACCAGCAAACACCCATTATACCAATATATCACAAACATCACCTTTGGCCTTTTCTCACAAGCGTATGGCCAAAGCCAAGAATTTAGCAGTTTTGAAGTTACATATTTGTTATAATCTCTCAATGGAAAGTACAACTTTTCCAGAGGTGACCACTCTGTCACTCTAGTCAACAGTATTGGAATAATGACTATAGAGTTTATTACATGTAATTTTCACGCCGACCTGGGCATGGGACGGGATCGGGCTGGAATGGGTTAAAATTGATTTTACCACACACAAAATTGCTGTTGCGCTGCCTCCCAACCATCACCCATCCTCAGCAGTGGCTCTGGCAGCCGATTTTGGTACTATGGAAAATTACATGTGGTAAACTCCAATGTTTTAATAATAATAATAATAATAATAATAATAATAATAATACTTTATTTATATACTGCTTTTCCAGTAGATCAAAGTGCTTTACAGGTACAGTCTATATATATATATATATATAAAACAAAATGGGGAATATCCTCCACAATTAAGTACTTAAAAAAGCAAACACAATTTTCCTTAGGGGTACCCTGGATACACCCCATCAAATCTGCCAGGAGAAGAACTTTTGCCCATGCAAAAACCAAACTCATTTTAGTGGAGGGTTTATCAGTCAGATATTTTGGAAGATTAAAGGAAGAAGGGGCAAAATGCACATATAATTTGTTTGATAAACAACTTGCTATTTCAGACATTCAGGGTTGCAGTTCAGTCTTTGAGGCTTTGTAGCAAGGTTATCTTTGCTATATTGTAACCCAAGGTCAATAAGAAAGGGACTGAAAACTTCACAAAAAATATTATATTTTGTTTCCAGGAGACAGGGCCCATTTCCTCAAAGACATAAAATATAAATTCTGATGTCTGCATAAATATTACTTTATCTGGTAGAATAGAGCAAGCTTAAGAGCTTCATTTTTTACCAAGTCCCAGTTCGGTACAAAATGCTGACATTTTAGTGGAAACCGTGACAGAAAGAGTCTTTCCAAAAATATTTTTGACTCTTTCTATTGGATCTAATTTGACTATAGCCTCCTTTTAAATTGATGTATTTTTAACTGATATCTTTTTGATATTGTCTGTCTGTTCATTGTTATTGTCTCCGGCCCCAATCCATGGAGAGAGGTGGGGAAGAAATAAGCGTTGTTGTTATTATTATTAGAATGAGATAGCAATGTATAGAAGTTTATTGTTAAAAGCTAAACGCTGTTATTATTATTAACCACATTTAGGGTTGCCATAACTGTCTACCTCCAGACCGGGACAAATGTAAAAAATATAGGACAAATGTAGGACAAAATTTAGCCCGAAATGTAGGACATATTTTGTAAATGGAGGACACGAACAACTAAAACACAAAAAATTAATGAATTCAAAAAGTATTAATATAAATGCATACTTCTTAGGCATGTTCAAAATGGAGGACATTTTGACAGTCTTCCTGGAATCTGGATAGAAGTTTGGGATGTAGCTTTGTGTGGTGGACTAGGACTCTGGAGATCAGGGTTCATTTCCCTGCCTATTGGGTGACCTCAAGCTCAAGCAAGTCACACTCTCTCAGCCTCCTCAGCAGAAAGCCCTGGCAAACCTCCTCTGAACAATCCTTGCCAAGCAAACCCCAGGATAGGTTTGCTTTAGGGTCTCCATATGGTGGAAAACAACTTGAAGGTAAACAATAACAAAGAATAACTGAGTACTGTACCTTTAAGTGCAGTGGAGGGTCCAGCATGCTGTAGTGGCCTAGGACAATGGGAGACCAGGGTTCAAATCACAGCTCAGCCATGGAAACCCACTGGGTGACATTGGGCAGCAAGTCACACTCTCTCAGCCTCTCAGGGGAAGGTAAAGGCAACCCCCCCCCGAAGAAATTCTGCAGGGTCACCATAAATCAGAAAGGAGCTGAAATCAACAACAACAGCAGCAGCAGAGGAGGAAGAAGGGGAAGGAAGAAAAGTGAAGGAGAAGGAGAAAGAAGAAAAGGAGGGGAGAGAAGAATAGTAAAAAGAAGATAAAAATAAGAGGAGGAGGGTAAGAAGAAGAGGAGGAAGAGGAAGAAAAGGAGGAAGAGGAAGAGGAGGAGGAAGAAGAGGAGGAAGAGGGGAAGAAGAGGAGGAGGAGGAGAAAGAAAAAGTAGAAGAGTAGGAGGTGAAGGAGGTCCCAACTGCCTCCCGCCACCAGAGAGAGGCCATAGGCCTCTCTCCTTCCTATGTTGCCGCTGCCGCGCCAAAGGCCACTGGAGAGAGACCTACAGGCCTCTACAGGCCTCTCTCCTTCCTTCGTTGTTGCTGCCGTGCCAAAGGCATGGCAAGCAGCAACAGAGGCCCTCAACCCCCGCCACCGGAGACAGGCCCTCAACCCTCCCTGCCACCCGAGAGAGGCCTACAGGGATTTATAGTTTTATGAGGCACCAGCACTCTTTGGCAGAGAAGGCCAAAAACCTTGCAAAACTACAAATCACAGGATTCCATAGGATGGAGCTACAACACTTAAAATGGTGTCAAACTGCTTTATCATCCTAGGGCCCAGAACATTACAAGCCCATTCCTCCATTGTTCATCATAAAATCTACATAGCTCATAATAACTAGGAGGAATTAAGAGGGAACTGCTATCACAGTATATTTTTGTCATCTGTCTTTTTAATCTTTTAACCTCATCAAACTAGACATTTCTCCAACTGGAATAATATGTAGTTCTTGGAAGCAGGGACTGTTTTTTGTTTTTTAAAGAAAGGTTTAAGTAAATCCATCAGCTGCTTGGATAGTCTGATAGCTAAGCTTCTATCAGTGGCCTATGTTATCTTACCCCTTAGTTTCATTAAAATCCCCCAGATATAATTTTGATTCCAAGTTTGAATGCAATACATGATGCCATTTAATCCTCCTATCTAAAATCAATATAATTTGTTCAGAGTTCATACAGTAATGCAAAAAGCATTGGAGCGGGAGGGGGGGGCACTGCACTAAAAATGTAAGTGGTTTATGATCACTGCCCACTTCACATTTAGCCATAGAGGATAATATTGAAGAGTAGACTACCTTCAGTGGTATTCTGAATGCATTCGTCTAACAATGGCATTCCAGTGTGAGCGTAGTCTAGTGTGAGTGTTCTTACACAGGCAAACACAGCTGTGCCAGGAACAATTGTCGGTTTATTCCCCATGCAGACACAGAAGCCACCTTAACCAACAAGAATGGATGCCAAACACGGCACTGCAGCTAGCAATGTATTGTTGGCCTGCCGTACAAATGAAAATAAACTTTTGTTAGAACCAGCTGTAATAACCCTGTTCTTTGTCTTCTACAGGAGCACAGAGAAATGTGCAAACAGCAGTAGCTGCTTTTATTAGGATCAATTAAAAATCACAACACAGAAGAAGTGTTTTTCCAGAATGCTGCCCTGAGTGGTAAATAAAACAAGATGGTGGGAGGAAGGGAGAGAAAGAGAGAGGGAGGAGGATGGGTGTATTCAAAGTCTTGCTGTTATGTGACCTCAAGATGGCTCAGGCTTATGGTGAACCTATCTTGGGGCTTTCTTGAGCATAATTGTTTTGGGAATTTGATGGGGTTGTCATTGCCTTCTTCTAAGAATGAGAGAGAAGAAGTTGCACAGGGTCACCCTGTGGGTTTCCTTGGCTGAGCAGAAATTTGAAACCTGGTTTCATAGAGTCATAGTCCAGTACTTGAACACTGGTTCTCATGTAAGCACCTTAAGGAATACCAAATAGATGAAGATATATGATTATTTTAGCCTAGAGTGTATACACACAGAGGAAAATAATAATAAACTGGTTTCCAATGTTGTAGCATGGAAGAACTACAGAAATTCATCCTATATATCAATAAAATAGAAATAACATGGGATCAAACATACCTGGGATCCTCCTGCACAAGCCTGATCCATTACTTCTTTAAGCAGCTTCAAAGCTGAGTTGAAGACAATCCTGTTTAGGGAAGCATTTCCAGGCCTTACATGATTGTTAGCCTATGCTGTTTTAACCTGTGTTGTTTATTTTATTGCTTCAAATTTAATATATATATATTTATTTCCATTTACTTTGTTGAGTGTACACCACTGGCAGGTCTTTATTTTATTTTATTTTAATTTAATTGATTGTATGTGCAGCACTGTGTAAAACTACAGCGCTTTATAAATAAATCTTAATAATAATAATAATGGATCAGAGTGGAGACTGCAATCAAGAAATTAGAAGAAGACTAGGATCAGGAAGGACAGCTGTGCAAGAACAAGACAAAATCCTGAATAGTAAAGTTAGCATTGTCCAAGCCATTGTATTCCCTAGATATGGGAGCTGGACAGTGAAGAAGGCAGGCAGGAAGAGAAACAGCTCATTTGAGATGTGTTAGAGTTCTGGGTTTTTGTGAAAAAGCTCCAAATAGGAGAGATTGTTTAAGTTCATCAGCAGAGAGAGAGAGAGAGAGAGAGAGATTATTAAAAGTAAGCACAATGATTACTTGCCAATGACAAAAGCCTATTGATATATACATATACATATACATATACATATACATATACATATATATATATATATATATATATATATATATATATAATGGGGAAATGGCAGCAAGGCTATGCATGTAGCCCTGGCTCTAATATTGTGCTGCTCCTTCTCTCACCATTGTTTTGTTCTCCATAACATTTAAAATGGGGAAGGATGCTTTTTGTTTTTGTGTAACCTTACATCTCTATAGAGTTTTCAGCAGAAGAAAAAGTCTCCATAGATACTAAAAGCATTCACTTCAAATATTATGCTCAATACAGAGGCAGGGATGGCAAGGCTAGAAGGAAGGGTGAGAATTTTGTACCAAGCTAAAGACTAAAGACATGTTCAAAAAGTAACTTTTCCAAGCTACAGTGTAAACTGTATAGCTACATCACCCCCTTTGCCATGATATTCCATTCACATGAATAACAGATTAATAGGATCAGAGTAATAGTATTATTGGTTTATATTGGAATAGGAAACAATGGAACCAGTTTATCCCCAAATAGGTAAATTCAAATGACATGATAAATCCAACTCTCCAGTTTCAAGCAGGAATAATGGTGAAAATCTGGCACTGTAGATGATCAGCCAGTTGTTGGTAATGATTTAGTTCTGTATTTATATGCATATGTTATAAATATACATTTTACTACCAGGCATCTTTTTGAAATGGTATGTAATTAAAGTAACCACCAATGGAATATTTCATTTTTACTGGAGACTCTTATATTCTAACTCATTGAGAATTGTAGCATAGAGTGATGATACTCAGCTGTCTTCTGGAAACGAGGGCTGAATAGTACACATGAACATCACTGTATGAGTCCACTAGATGGTGCTCAAATACTCAATATACATTTCTATAACCTTACTATTAGCAAGATAGTCAAACACCTACAAACACACAAGTAAACTTTGTAGAAATGATATTAACAGCTGATACTTATCATTTGTCATATAAAGTTGTAATTATGAATTAACTTTGGCTATAATGTCTTCCTTTAAGTGTGAGTGTAACAAAGGCCACGAAATCCACTGAGTGACCTTGGACAAGCCATAGGAGTTTATCACACTACTGAGATCCCACAGGAAAATGGGATTTAAAGGAGATTCAAATTGGAAAAACCCCAGAAATGCCCAAAGTTTATCACAAGACTGTTAACGTGAAATAACACGAAGTTAAACTGAAGTTAAACTGGAGAAAAATAGCAGCTTTTTTACTTTCGGGAAATTCTGAAAATAAAAAAGTGGTGTTTTTCTCTGCTTTAACTTCGGTTTAATTTCGCACCATTTCACTTTACCAGCAATTCGGTGTGATAAACTCCCCGAATTTGCGGGTTCTGTTTACATTTGAATTTAACTTAACTCTCGTTTAAACCCTGTTTTCCCACAGGTTCTCACTAAGGTGATAAAGCTCATAGTCTCTTGGCCTCAGAGGATGGCAATGGCAAACCTCTTCTGCAAAAACTTGCCATGAAAACTCTGTGATAGGTTCACCTAAGGGTTGCCATAAGTTGGAAATGACTTGAAAGTCTCCCACACAAATCCTAATCAAGGCTGACCACGCTTTTACAAATGCAGATAGGATTTCATGCCTTTAAGGTGTTTAGGCCAAATAGGGTCACCTTAGGTTTACCTAAGGAAACTGAAAAGTTAGCAATATAAGATCTCCACTCTCCTTGTCTTTCTAGAAGATGTGTATCATCTAAATTTTCAACCCAATTATTTCCGCAGGTTTTTTTTTGTGTGTGTGTGTGTGTGTACAGCAGATGTGCTTTTCTGAAAATTGCATCTGTGACTCAGGAAAGGCTTTGAGGAAGCCTTTATTTTCTATAAGGCACAAACAAATGGTGTAGAGGGAAAGACCTTCCTGGAGTTCAAAGTACTATTCAGAGTTCCATTTCAGCAGCTCACAACATCAACTTAAGTTAAATGGAGTCTCACTGAAGAAAAGAGACCACATCTTGATTTGGTCTTTGAACCAAAGAGAATACATTCATCTGGCCCGGTGTTTTTTTAAATGTTTTGAGTTTGGCCAGCCCTTTAATGCTTATTTTGTCTTTCCTACACACCCGCGTAGTGCAAGCTACAGGAAAAGAGATTCCACCTCAACATTAGGAAGAACTTCCTGACAGTAAGGGTTGTTCAACAGTGGAACACACTCCCTCGGAGTGTAGTGGAGTCTCCCTCCTTGGAGGTCTTTAAGCAGAGGCTAGATGGCCATCTGTTGGGGATGCTTTGATTTGGATTTCCTGCATGGCAGGGGGTTGGACTGGATGGCCCGTGTGGTCTCTTCCAACTCTATGATTCTATGAGTACACAGCTGTTATCTAGCCAACTGTATGCAACCATTAACTTGCACTTTGCTGTTGTGTATGCAAGGATCTGTGCTCTCATCCAAAAGCATTAGAATAGGGAACCAAAGAAGATACTTTTAATCAGATCTTTTCAAATGTGCTTGTGAAATTGGGCAACTGTGGTGTGTGTGAATCACCTCCTTCCAGCGGTAGTTTGGGTTTTTCATCTCAGGGTGCATTTACACTGTAAATGCAGTTTAACACCACATCAACTGCCATGGCGCCATCCTACAGAATCCAGGGATTTGTAGTTTTGTGAGGCACCAACACTGTTCAGAAGATTTGTAAAACTACAAATCCCAGGAATCCATTGGATGGAGCAACAGCACTTAAACTTCTACAGATGCACCTTTAGTGAAGTGAAGGATACACTCTGGGGTTTAGTCAAAGCTTTAAAGCATCCAAGGTGCTAAATCTTATCCGCAGAATAGGCTCAGCTTCTTGGAAGCTCCTTTACAGTTTGGAATAAGAGCCAGTATGGATTCACCACTCCACTGACTGGGACACCAGCAGCTACCACTGCCCTACTCCACTCAACATATCCAAGTTGAATGACTGACATGAGCTGTTAGATGACATTTAAATCATCACTGCCAGTGGACTTCAGTAGAAGCAATTCTGAACCCTACGATTAGCTCTGTAACCCACTTAGGTTTTATGTTGTATAAGGAGGGATCGTCTGCCTGCCTCAAGAATCTGTTCTCTGGGATGTTTTGGTTCACCTCCAGGTATTCAAGAAGTAGTCTCATGGTCTGAGAATCATTTTCTTGGTCAGAAACTAATTTTGCTTACAGATCATTTTGAGACTATAACTGGAATGTACAGTAAATAGATGTAAATCCAGCCATCCCAGAGGTCATCTGAATGGTTTTGTGCCATGTATCGTCTACCAAATCAGTTTTAAACATTTACCTTTGAGTGAAACTTGAAAACTAATGCTTCCCCCAAGACTATTTTGTAGTACTTTATTATATATTGTGAAGAGAAATCCTTTCAGTCATCTTTGATGCCTTACTGGTTTTACTATGTAGAACTGATTTTAATATGAAAGGTACAGTTGTAGTTGAGTATGAATAAACTATGAATTTAAATTATCCCACCTCCAAATAGCCAGAAAATAAAAAAAATATATTATACCTGGGGAAAAAAGCATCGGTTAAGAGTGGAAATACTTACAGTGGATTGTCTCCAAGTACCAACACAGCAGACTGTTTACCAACAGCAGACCGTATTGGTATCAAGTACTAACACAGTAGACTATGGCAAAAGAGAGCAGGCGGTGTGAGTGAGATAGATTAGCACACACATATTATGTCATCATGTGTGCCAATTCCTATTTAATTTTATTCTCTTCCTCACCATTGACTTGCTTTAGTCAGAGCAATCTGCCACAAATGTTTCAGACAGTGATTGCTGATGGGTCCCATGTCAATAGAGTGGCTTTAGCTCAGACTTTAAAGGAGTTATCTGAGGTGCTGAACTATCTGCCACAGATAGGTTCAGCAATGCAGGTAGCTGCTTTAATGATATCCAAACTCTGGATTGGATTCACCAGCCCACTGATATGGAACCTACCAACCATAACTGGGTTCAGAATAATACAAAAAATCCACCTCCTGTGGAAAGGAATTCCACAGCCTGGGAAGACCCACTGAGAAGGCTTTCTCCCTTGTCCTCACCATATGTGCCTGTGATAGTGGTGGGACCAAGAGAAAGACCTCTCCCAAGGACCTTAGAACTTGGGCCAGCTCATATAGGGAGATACCGTCTTTTAGAAAGTCTAGACCAGTGGTTCCCAAACAACTTCCAGATGTTTTGTTCAGTTCCCAACATTCCTAACTTCACCAAGCTGGCTAGGACTTATGGGACTTGAAGTCCAAAATACTTTGAGGACCAAGGTTTGGGAACCACTGGTCTAGACCAAAGCTGTATAGGCTTTAAAGTTCATAATGAACACTTTGAATTCTGTCTAGAAATTGATTAGCAACCAGTGAATTTTTTTCAACAGGGCTGTTACATACTCTATACAGATATTCCAGGTTGAAATCAACAGTGAATTTTAGGGGGATCTCAGCCTTTAAACCAATTCTGCATCTATGAACAGTAGGCATACTTTTTTTTTTTTTTTTAAAAAGTGAAATGTATGATTTTCAGGGATCAGAAGGATTCCACAAGAATGATAAGGGCCACACATTAAGCTAATGCCCCAACTATGTGGTAACTCTGAAAGTTGTTTTGTGAAAGTTAATTTTAAGGAAAACCTTAAAATTCAGGAAGCCTTGTTTGCTTCAAGGCTAAGGGTCAAGAAAAGCTGCCATAGGAGAATGTTTATTTGTGTAAAAATGCCGCTTGCTTTGCTGTAAACTGTCTCTCACTTGACAAACCCTTTGCCTTACAAGTCCTTGTTTCACTGCTTTCTGTCAGTGCCAGGACGACTATTGCTGTTGAGATGATTTTAAAATTCCCACTGACAGACAGCATGTTTTTTTCAAACCAGGGAAGCTCTGCTTGAAGTCTGGAGTCCTCTTCCAGAGCTAGCGTGACAATCAATACACAAAGATTAAACTCTCCGATGATGCCAGATGCCCGGGAGCATAAGAATCCCCTTTGGACCAATGCAATTTGATGATAGGCATCCTGAAGAGTTAATCTTCTCCCAGGGATAAAGAAAAGGGCCATGAGGAGGAGGGGCAGAATCAGAGGGAGCCACAAGCTGGAAATATATGTCTCTGTGTTTTTGAAGATGCATCTTTCTGTAAAGAGTGTGCTAATATTAAACTGAGCAAATAAACTAAACACAAGAACTCTAAGCTTTTCAGCCATAGTGGTGAATCAGGGCTGAGTACATCACTGAAACATAATCATGATAGCATTGGTATAAAAGAGGCCTCAACATTAATTCTTATAGATGGTTACGGACAGGAAGTTTTGGATGTCTACCATAGGATGGACCAGGTGGCCATTGTGATACCCTTTCAGCTTTATAATTCTACTCTGGCTGAGGGAACCCAGAGTGATAGAAGCAGGAGACCACTTGGGTGAAACTCTCCCCCCCAAACAGCCCTGTTAAGATGGATAGCTGAGTATGTTCAGTGGCAATGGAATACTGCCTGCTGGACTAGAGAAACAGGGGGAAGTGTGTGTGTGTATGTATGTAGGGAGAGAGAGAGAGAGATTGAGAGGGAGGGAGGGAGGGAGGGAGATGATCATAATAGGGGTCAAGTCTTCTTGCCTGAAATCCCAAAGAGGTGAGTTCCATACTGCAGCATGTTGTGCAGGTCCTTCATATTCTCTCCATGCAGGTCCTTCTTATTCTCTCCATATCCTAGGTGCAGGATATGAGTGCCAAAAGTAGTATCAGATACCTTAATGTCGATTGGGGCTGATGCAATTTGGAGTCCCACAAAGGGCCTAAGTTACCCACCCATAAAGTGGAGATCCTGCCTCTTTCTTTGGTTCCTTGGCTGTTGGGAATAGGAGCATTCCACAACAACCTTTTTGAAACTGTTCTCCTTGGTCAGTGCTTGCTTGCTAGCAGTATGCTGTCCTTGACAACTGCCACCGGACTATTCACTATAAATACATCTAACAGTTAAAGAACAACCCGTAATGCAGATGAAACATCATCTTACGCTAGGTAAAAAGAAGCCTCTCCCCCATTGTTTTAAGCTTCCTGCCTTCATCCCCCACTTGCCTTATTTCTGAATTAAAAAAGCTTCAGTTCCTCAACATCTCCACTTTTAAAATTCTCTCACCTTATTTTTCTCAGCAATTCTATAATGTTTGAGAATGAAGTGACCATAACAGATCACATCATCAAATCATGGGAAGCTATCTTATACTGACTCAGAATATTGGTTTCTCTGTCTGTTTGTTGTGTGGTTGGTAAAGATGTATGGACTTCCAGTCCCTGTGACTTCAGTTTTTCACATCTTGCCACAGGGTATTTGGGCTAGGACTGATGGTGTTGTAGCCATCTAGAGCAATGCCACTCAGAGTGGTGGTCCAAGGTCTGGTGCTGGTCCATAAATCATTGGCTGTCAGTCTATGGCAAATTTCCAGGAAAGAAAGAAAGAGGTGTAGACAGTGAGTACAAATATGATGCCAGCCCCTGGCACATTTGGTTGAAAAACCTACTGGTCCACCACATCAGATAGCATGAGATGTACTTGATCTAGAGTGCATTTTCCATTTTTGGTCTCCTCCATGGGTTTGAGACACAAGTTTTTCCCTAGCCTAACAAAAGTCTTTCAGAAGGCAAAGCATGTGTTCTGCCATGAACTGTCGTCCTCCTGTTCCCACATTTTAGATGTGATTTCATATACAGTATGTTTATAAAGCAGGACTTTCTTTTCAAGCCTTTTTGTAACAACTCTCAATTTCCACAGCCCAGTGACTTGCTGTTCCTCTCCAACTGTCCTGATTTGGAATTGATGGCTGTCATTAATCCTTTGTCATCCCATTTTTTCAACTGTTTTTAAAATGTTACAGTTTCTCTTTCTCCCTTCTCTCTGTGTATATATGTTCCTTCAAGTCACCTGTTGAGACATGGTAACCCCATGGATTTCATAGGATTTTCTTCGGCAAGAAAGATTCAGATGGTTTTGCCAGTTCCTTCCTCTGAAATATAGCCTATAGTACATGATATTCACTTGTGATCTCCCACCTAAGTACTAACCAGAGCTTACCCTGCTCAGATTCCAAGATCAGGATTGATCTGGTGCTTTCATGGTATTTAAGTTCCATTCTCCTCCTCTTTTGTTGTTATGTACCTTCAAGCCATTTCTGACTTATGGTGACCCTTAGGCAAGCCCGTCATGGTTTTTCTTGGCAAGATTTGTTCAGAGGAGGTTTGCCATTGCCTTCCTGTGAAGCTAAGAGCATGCGACTTGCCAAAAGTTACCCAGTGGGTTTCATCCTTCTACTTTCCTTCCTCATGCTTGGTTTACTTCATTTGCTACAAACTGAGTCCAAACTGCAAAAGTAGTTTGTATACAATTAACTTAGCAGGGGAGAGAGGAGATGAAGGGGCAGAACATTGCTCTTCCCATTCAGCTTAGCCAAGAGGAAGCTACTGCTGCATTTCCTAGCTTCTGTCTTGTTCCTCACTAATAAATAACTTTTGCCGTCTTAACCACACTCTGATGTTGCTTGGCCACACATGTCTCAGTTCTCATCTGTGGAATTTTAAGAGGGGTATATGCATATATGCTTATGCCCTTCCAATATTTGAATTCATCTGTGTAGGTGTGGAGACTATTTGTCTCATTCTGCATTCATCTATATCTATCATAAAGTAAAAACTAGGTTTCCATGATATTTTCTGGCCTAGTCAAGAAGCTACTGTAGGTAGCTTAGGCGGGTTCCATATCACCAAAAAGTACATGCTCAGCATGTACTAGGGTTACGAAGGGGTGTCCTTTCCGGATGCCCCTAACCCTAGTACGTGCTGAGCACGTACAAAATGGCGGCACCCATTCTACATAGGTGCCACCATTTTGACGTAGCGGACGCTTAGCGTCCGCACATCATGGCACAGAAATGATGTCGCAAGTGTGCCATTGGCGCCTTGCAGCATCATTTCTGCACCGCAAAAAGAACCCGCTTTTTGTGAATTCTTTTTGCTGCGCCAGGGAATCGTGCGGTTTGTCCGCTGCAGTTCCCTGGTGCAGCAAACACGGGTGCCGGCAGAGAGCCCTTTTTGGGCGCTCTGTAAAGTGCCTTAGTTAGATTTTGCTGTCTTGAATGCGTCAGTCTTTAATTCTTGATAGGCTGTGGCAGGAAAGAGATACTTTATTTATTTTATTTATTTTTTACTTACTGCTATTGTACTTTACTTTTTATCCTTCCTTTCACTCTTTTTTGTTGTTTTAACCAGCTGCCAAATTCCCCCCCCCCCCCAAGTTTCTCATCTTCTATATGGCACAGCTCCGAATTTTAAGTTACTTTTGTTAGTGTGGCAGCCACTGAAAAATGGGCCCATGCCTTCCCATATGGGAAACTATTTGTGTGAAATGGCCCATGACACAATTGCAGGGATTTTAATTGTGCCAGCAAACCCCTTTAAACCAGGGAGGTTGTGCTGACATGGCCTAAATTTGCAACAACCACCATCATGGGAAGCCAGTTCAAACAAACTGTTCCCCCCCCCCCCATAGAATGGCACTGATGTGGTTCACTTTGTAAGATGGATATGTAACCATTTCATCAAAGTACGTAAGGGTTTCCATATATGAATTCAACAGACTGTAGCTTTTCTGCTCCAGAGTAATGTTTCTATCCTTAAGGAGTATGATGCTTTCTATTATTCCATATTTGCAGCTGCCAAAGTATATATGTCAGCATATGGGATTCTCTAGTGGCATTTAATGGATGTCCTTTCATATTCTAATGAAATGTTTTTCTTATCTAGAACTGAGAGGATAAAATCTTTACAAACAAATGTGGCAGGGAAAGGCTTCAATTTAAATTCTGCTTTCATCAGTCTACTGCCTGTTCTGTGCTTCTTTTGTTTTAATTGTTTTCACCACCACTATCCCTTTATTAATGGTCTTTTGTGAATCTGCAAAAGAGGCTATTTTCAAATACCATATTTTCCAGCGTATAAGATGACTTTTTAACCCATGAAAATCTTCTCCAAAGTTGGGGGTCGTCTTATACTCTGGGTTAAGCCTGGCCTGCTCCTGCCTTCCCAGGCCTCTGCAGAGGGCAGGAGGGAGCTCTGCTGACAGTGCAATCGCCACTGGTTTGTTCCCTCCTTCCCAGGCCTCTGCAGATTTGGAAGAGGGGTAGTCTTATATGGTGAGTATATCTCAAACTCTATATTTTAACAGGAAAAGTTGGGGGTCGCCGTATACACCCAGTCGCCTTATACACTGGAAAATACAGTAACTGAACATTTATTTATTTATTTATTTATTTATTTATTTATTTGCACTATATTCTACCTTTCTCTTGAAAAGGGACTTAAACTATCAAGAGAGAGAATGTCCAAACAAGAATATAGCCACCTTCTGTTCCCCAAATTGTTGCCTCTATTTTATATAAATAAGTTGGTAGGAGTGAAAATGGTCCAAATCTTTCTTAAATTTGAACATATTTTTTTAACTTGTGACACTTCACATACCAGGCTCTGTTACAGTCTTTTTGTCCTACCGACTCTTTTAACTTTGCACAATAAAAAGCAATGTTCCATATCAGAATTTGTATCATATCCATTCCCTCATTAACAAGGAGCAATGCAATGTATACTGAGTAGTCTGCAGCTCTAGTCTAACAATATTTCTTATTAAAATATTGCAAGATTTCTTATAGTCTGAATATTAAACCCTAAATCATCCTTATACATCCTGCTATCCAAAAACATTGGTTGGGGTAGCTAACGGGGTTGTTGTTGTTTGGATGTGCTATCAATGTAGGTACTTGATTTTGTATAATAAATCATTTTTTTGAAGATCAAGTAGATGAAGAAAACTGCCTAGCCTTTTGCACAATTTTAAATCAAACACATTGTTATGGCACCTGAGGTTTCTCACATGTGTGATAATGCTTACATTTATGAACATAGATTGCCATTCATTACTACAGAGAACAGCTTCACACCCTACAGCAATTATTCCCAAACTCTGTTTTCGGGGGGGGGGGGTGAGGATCTGGAATGGATCCCCCGCAAAAACAGAGGGCTGACTCCAAACCCCCTCTGACCAGCAAACAGGATTCTGACAAGAAAAAGCAGGATATATTGCAATTCCTTTTCCCCTCCTCTTTCGTTGGTGGGAAGTAGTTGAAAATGACATCCTCCTTGTGCCCAGATAGAATGGACCTCCTTTGTCCAACCTGGCTGCTGGCTGTTAAAATGGGTGGGTGGGGGGGAATCAGACAAGGAAATGTTACATATTTAATGGGACTGCTTAGTTACATTTATAACTAGCTGATGTAGAATACTAACAATCATTTGTAATGTCATAATAATCCCTGGTCAGGTATTATTAGAAGTAGTGGAATTCACCATGTAGCTGTACCACAGATAGGGTTTGCATAGACACACAGACACCAATATGCATACTTTCCACCCACACACATCCATATATACAGAACACATGCTGATGGTTGTGCGGCCTTCATGTGCACACCTGTACACATGGTGGCTTCCATACTATTTAGAGCCAAGCACACCTCTCAGTCTGAACACAGTGCTCATTTTTATTCTCAGTAAAAAAATTGTTTTAGGCCCAGTGCTTTTTATAGCTTTCTATTTGCAACTTAACCTATACCAGTATAGGAAATGCAGTCCAAGCCGAAATTTAGGTTGGCAATATTATTCTATTTTATATCCTATCCTTCATCTAAGAAAAGAAAAGATCAAGGATGGGGCATATTTTATATCCCAAGTAAAGAGGATGTCAATGGCAAGCCCCCTCTGAAGAAACTTGCCAAGAACACTCCATGACAGGTTTGTCTTAGGGTAGCCATAAATAGGAAAACGACTTGAAGGCACACAAGAACAACAACAACCTTTATCTAAAGCCATTGGCAAATTCCTCCAGATATCTCATTAACAGGAGTTCTGCTTTCACTTGTGTCTGAACTCAGAAGTTATGTTAATCTATATTAGTGACCCCTCTGTCTTTCTTGCAGACCATGTTCCATAATGAATTTTGTACGCAGTCACAACCATAGGTACAGAGGAAAGCATAAAATTTCTTCTTCATTTTACTAAAATCACATTAGAATCCATAAAGGTAAATATGATAACTAGCCACTTCATCTGGATGACAGTTTTATTGCAATTAAAATATGCTTCCCTGGGGTATACCACATTTATTTTCATTCTAACAGGTTTTATGATGCTTATAATAAGCTAATGACATTAAGCTATTTATTGACATTAATGCTAGAAATGTATTATGTCTATGTTCCTGTTGTTGTTTTAAATGCCATGCAAATAAAATCAGAACTGTTTCCTTATTACATTTATGTAGGTAATTTGCTTTGTGAATAAATATTAGATTGCTGAAAATATATGGATTAAGTTAATGCTTTTCATATCTAACTCAATAGCTTTTATGCATCTATGACTGTGAAAGAATAATAGCAGCTTTTCTGATGGTTTAATTCAGTGAAAGTAAAATTAAATATGAGAGCCAGTGTGGTGTATTGATTTGAGTATTGGACTAGGATACTGGGAGACTAGGGTTCAAATCCCTGCTTGGCCATGGAAACCTGCAGGGTGATTTAGGGCAAGTCAAACTCTCTCAGCCTCAGGGGAAAGCAAAGACAAACTACTCTCTGAACAAATCTTGCCAAGAAAAACCCAGGATAGGTTTGCCTTAGCATCGCCATAAGTCAAAAACAACGTGAAAGAACACAACAACAATATCACCTTCAGCCCCAATATGGGGGGAAAGGCAGCATATAAATGAATGAAATAAATAATAATAATAATAATTAATTTTTTAGGTTGGAAAAACCTCATATTCTACTTCAGTCAAAGATGTTATGGATACTTCTGGACATTTTTTCCTCCTATATTTTGATAAAATGGTATCATTAATCTCTCAGCCTCAGAGGATGGCAATGGCAAACCACCTCTTAACAAATCTTGCCAAGAAAAGCCCATGAGAGGATTACCTTAGGGTCACTGTGATTTGAAGCAACAAAAGCAACAACAACAGATGTATTTTTACTTGATGTACCTTCAGAGGAACAGAACTGGATAATAAAGTGTTTGTATACAAAATAGGATGTATGCAGAAGAAATGTTGATTCCTGAAATGTATACTCTCCCCTTTATCAAGGATATGGGGCTGGCATATATGGATAGAGTTCTATTTTATTTCCATAACCATCCTGTATGGTAGATTCAGCAGAAATAAAGATTGGCCCAAATTTACCTAGATAATTTGTGATTCCAATTAAAACCCTGGTCAGTCCAGTCACTAGATTACACTATCTTTTGAAGTGTATCAGATCAGAGACTGAAAACATTTTTATAATGGAGATTTTCTTTAAAAAAGAAAAGAAATGAAAGGTATGATAAAGCATTTACTATATACTATTCAATGAATACAAATGAGCTAGTTTTCCAAGTGTTTGAATTTCATTGTGGTTTTTTTTTTTTTTTTAAGTCTTCTGAGAGAAATCTCTTAATCTTGAGAAGTGAAAGGCCAGGGTATTAAAATAAATATCTTCAAGGGCTACCATCTCCCTTGACAACAGTCCTGTTTTGTAGATGACTGGCAGGTAAACACTCTGTATTTATGTGAAAAGGCATGACACAAGGGCATTTGTAACAAGCTCAAGATGAGGCTTGGAAGTGATTGCCCCAATCCCAAAAACAGGCAATTAGCGATGGAGCACACACCACAAAGAAGGAAAGGACGGAAGGCTTCTCAATGGGCAGCGCAATTAAGCTCTGAGCTGCCAGCACTCTCTGGGGAGGAGGTCGTGTCTTTTGATACAAACCCATTTGTGTACATCATTTAACTCGGTAGGCTTGACATCAAATAGGCTGAAGGAAGACACATGGTGTTTAGGATACACTTCCCACCTGGTGGCCCCATTAAAAGGAGATCAATTCCAGATTACGACCAGAGGGACTGTAAGAAAGAAAGGGGAAGGAAAAAAAAGAATAACAAAGCTATAGAATGGGGCCATTTAGAAGATAACCTGGTGCTTTTTGGTTGGCTTCTGTGCTTTTGAAAAGATGGAAGGCAAAGTTTCACCAGGGAGCTCTTTATCTCAAGTGAAATCTTCTGAGAACTGTAGGAGGTTGGTGTCATTTGAGGAAAACAGAAACAAATACATTAAACATGGGTTTGTTTTTTTTAGTTCTTTCAGGCAGTCTGCACAATTTGAGTTTTCTGTGGATTTTTGTTAGGCAGTGGTTCTTACAAGAGCATGACCTCAGTGCAATTTGACTTCAGAATTAAAAATCTTGGACCAATAAACAATAGCAAAAATGGCTACACGTGCCTCCCCTCTTTGCTCTTTGTACATACACCTGCCTTCAGGACTTTTATCTTGAATTGTTCAACCTGAGAAAGTCTGGTTTTATCACTTTACAAAATGATTCTTGTTTCATGTGTATATGTGCCTTCAAGTTGGCTGTTGACCTATGGTGACCCTATGAATTTCATAGGGTTTTCTTAGGCAAAAAATACTCAAAGGTGGTTTTGCCAGTTTCTCCCTCTGAAATATAGCTTGCAGCACCTGGTATTTATTGGCAGTCTCAAGTCCAAGTACTAACCAGGGCTGAGCCTGCTTAGCTTCCAGGATCAGATACAAGAGATTCCTCTCTCCTACTCCGTGGGAAACAGTAAATTAAACATTATAGTGTACTTAAATTTGCAAACCTAGATTCACTGAATCCAATCCACTTTGAGTCATGTGGATAAAATAAAGTATGATTTGTCTTGCTGGATTAGCAGCCTGTAGTGTTTTAACCTCCCAGTTTAAATGTGATGCAATCACCTGCTACCAACTAAGATAACTCAGGGTGCTGGGCAGATCATATTCTGATGGTAAAGATCCAAGATCAAAAGCTGTATTTATAGTAAGAGTTCTATAGGCTAGATATGATGCTACCGTGTCTAATCTTGCTACACAGGATAATATGAAATCACTAATTTTCTATCAGTTTATTAAAGATGCCACATTCTGTTCTTAGTATTTCTTATTTAGGTAGTATAACTTCAAGATGTGAGGTATACACTGCTCATTTTACATGTGTAAAATTATGAGTGGACTGGGATAATTCTGCCTCTAAAATTTTTATAGTTCATTGCATTTTGATTTTAAACAGAGTTGTGGCTAGTCCTGTCTGATCTCAGAGGTATAGCTCTGAGTCTTGCTGTGTTTAAATAAGAAGTACACGAGGAAAGATGCGGATTATCTGATTAAATTCACATAGGATAACCACTCACACAGTGATCTTAAGCTATGAGAATTTGAGTTATTGGATATGAATTACAGCTAACACAAATGGGGGTGGGGGGTGGAGATGCACACTCATTCTTGGATGTTCTGTGTTGATAAATATGAATATAGAAATTACTTACAGAGACTTAAATATTAGACAGTTTCTAGAGCAGTAATCACAATGTTGAAAAACTGGGCACTGCCAAAATAATTAACAAAATAACTACAGGTGCCACATTTTATTCTCAATGTTGTTTCTTATGTGTATGATACAACTGTGTGATATGTGGGATTACATTTTTATATGTAATATGTAAATTATGGTTAGAATTATTGTGAAAAAGTAATTAAAGTGGACACAGATCTGTATAAAGGGTGTTTATGTTAATTTAGACAGAGATGCACAAAGGAAAGGGTGAAGGAGTCCACTACTACTACCACTACTACTACTACTACTACTTATTATTATTATTATTATTATATCCCACCTTTCCCCCAATACAAGAACTCAAGGCGGTGAACAACAAGTATAAAACAATAGAATTTAAAAACAGTACAACAATATTAAATATATATATAAATATGTAATTAAAAACAAACAAACAATTTTAAGAATTAAAATTAAATTTATAGAATTTAAGAAAAAATAAATTTTAAGAATTAAAAAAAGAATTAATTTTAAAAATTAAAAGAATTAATGTAAATAAATTAAAATATAACATGTTAAAATACAAAACATTAAAATTTGTATAGTCCAGCATTAAAAACCCAGTCCTTCTCATCTTAAAAGGCCTGACTGCATATTTGAAGAACTTAATAGATATACAGTATATCTCATCATAGTGTGGAGACCCATGACCAAGTAACCCAGAGGCCTGGTCTGTTGTCCAGGTGCTGACTGCAAGTGGACAACATCAAAGCTCCTTCTGTTTCTTCTGAAGGTCCTTTAAATGGACTTGGACTGCACAACCTTTGGAAACTGAGGAGATCTTCAAATGGAATGCCATCTGCAATGCGGGACAGATGGCCACTCTGTGGCCATGGTCAGTATTGAGTGGATGGCATAGATAATAATGGCAATGGTAATGACTATAACTAATGTTCTTTTTTAAAAGGAGGTCTGTGTTCTTGTCTTTCAGCTGAATGACCATCTTAACAGCTCACAACAGTTTATTATTAGGATAAACCACCAATTGGAGGGCCAGACTGGTGTAGTGGTTTAAGTGTTGGACTAAGACACTGGGATACCTGGGTTCGAATTCGCACTTGGCTATAGAAACCTGTTGGCAAGTCATCTTCTCTCAGCCTTAGAGGAAGACAATGGCAAATCCTCTCTGAACAAATCTTGCAAATTTATGGATTGCCATAAATCATAAATGACTTGGAGGCACACAACAACATCAACAGTCGCCAAATAAGAGAAAACACATCTCTCAGAAAGGGTGCAAAAGAGAGCACATAATTGCATCAAATATATATTTTCTAATTATAAGTAAAGATGCAAAACTAAATAGTTGAAACAGATATAATCCTAGATCCCATTGCTTAGTCTCAACTAGAGTTGAAAAATGATGGTGTATTGTAGTGTAGTGAGCACTGGACTAGGATTCCAGAAAACAAGGGCTCAGATTTAAGCATGGAAACCCACTGGGTGACCTTTGAACCCATCAGATTCTGACAGCCTCTGAGGAAAGCAATAGCAAACCTCCTCCAGATAAATCTTGCCAGGAAAAACCCATTGCCACAAATCCAAATTGACAACACAAAATAACTACTAGAGTAGCCCCATTGAATCAAGTGTTGAAAGGTGAGTTAATACATAGGTAATAGGTCTACTCTAAGTGGGACTAACAATAGGATTCAGGCCATTCAGTGCATTTCACCATAGTGGGAAAGGCTGTGATGACACTAACCAAGTGTTTTGTGTGTCTGCTCATCTTTCTATTCAGGCACCAATAATTGTTAGACAACTTCAAGACCCTTCATCTTCTTTTGTTCTTTATCTTTACACTGGACTGGATAGCTTTTCTACTAGAGAATGTCTTTCAGTATAGGAGGATTGGCCTTTCTGGTAACACAGGGCTATCCTGAGGACTCTCCTCTACAGACTGAGAACTGTCTTCTGCAAAACAGAATACAGTGCTCCCTCTGTAAACACAAAGGGATCTCAACCGTCTAAATTACACAGGAGCTGTTAATCTGCTGGACAAAAGATGGGCCCATTGGGTAAACTTCCATTCAGCTCTGCAGTACTGGGTCAATTTAGACTGCCCTGGACTACAAAGCCGCCCCCCCCCCCGCAAAAGGCTTATGGGCTGTTTTTTTTTTAAAAACTGAAAAAAAAAATCAGACCATAACTGTGTCATATTGAATATGCATTAAATCAAAGGTATGATTTATATTTTCAGTGATTAGGACACTTGTAATGCCAACCTGAGGGTGTAATTAACCTATTTTGTTTAAAACTCTTTTTTTGGCTCTTGGAGATGGAGGAACATTTGCTTTAATTGATTCCCTCCTACCATTTAAATACCTCAAAAATAGGCTAATTATACATTTCTATGTACTGCTACATTGTAGATAAGGAACCAAAGTCAATTCACCAAGTAAGTACAGTACATTCAGAAGTTACATGCACCATTAATTTACTTCTTCTTGGGCCTATGGGGTGTGAATCACAAATCAGATATGATGGAATAGGCAAAATTAAACTGGAAAGATTAATTTATCTGACTCTAACTACTGGAATCTCCCAGCCAGTAGCAGCTTTAGTTAAAACAACAACACAGTTCTTCTAAATCCTGGGATTAGGCCTATTTATCAGGTCAGAGTAAATTGTTGTTGTTGTTTTTCCTCTTGGTTATGTAAGGCTTGGGGGAAATTGCATGAAACAACAGCGATAAACAGATACTTCTCATGTTATTTTGTGTATTGGAAAAAAATACTCCTACACATAACCAAATAAGGTACCTACCAAGAGTTTGTTAAGAAGGTACAGAAAACTCACCTTGCACAGGTTTCTTGTTGACAGTATCTTCTAGGCTAAGGCAGCAGAGATCTTCGATGGCTTATTCCATAACTAGCCATAATGGTCTTAGTATAATGCAATCAACACTGTAGACTGCAATGAGTGGGTTCAGTAAGTATATGGAACTTTAATTTATGTGCTGGGAAGACCCATTCCCATCCATGTGGCCACCTGCTAGAGAGTATTGAAGAGATTTTATGAGAATCTTACAAAGTAACAGCTGATATGTGCTTGCTAGATAACATCTAAGGCTTTTATCAAGAAGGTTATGTAGTAGCAGCAGCTGATCAAATAACTAGGGTTTTCCACACAGCTGCCTAATCCTTTAGCTGTCACCCTATTGTAAAATGGAATGATCTCTCTGTGTTCATTATTGGTCTTGAAAGAGACATGCTGATAATGGAAAGGACAAGGTCCTATAGGAATGCTATTTGTTGGATCCATTACTGGATTATTGTTTGATCAGACCTATTGCAGAGGGGAAAAAAAGAAAAGGAAACTTGAATGCTGACATGACCATTTGTTTTTCATGCAAATATTTGCAGAATATATATGTGGGGGGTATAAATACATGATGATGAAAGTGGTCCTTGTTTGGAGCAAAGCTTTTGATCCAGATCTTGTGAAACTGGTATAATCCCACCATTTCCATTTTCATGAGAAACTAGTTATTTTTCCAAATCACTTTTTCATACATTTCTCAGAAATGAAGAGAAGAAAGAATAGAGTTTTAGCAAACCTTTTTGAGTGTCATCTGGGGATTATTAGTTTACAAACACTCAACCTCTGACCTGCATTTTTTGCTGAGATCTGGATGAAGGAGAAGCTTTCCTTTGAAGTTTTTCAACATGGTGTACTGTGGAATGTAGCATTTTCAAGCATTTTGACTGTTAAAAGCCAGGATGAGTTATTGCTGTAGTTCAACAGGCTTTTGTGAACTCTCTGATCTTATACTGTCTAGTCAGAGACTCTGTTTATAACTAAAGTGGCAAGTTCTTATGGACCTAAGCAAAGTTCAGGAACTCCTAAGCTACCTTCAAGGGCTTCTTTTTCTTTTTATTGATATGGAGCAGGTAGTGGTAATAGGAACTGTAATAAGATAATCACCCTTAAATCTGAGTATGTTAAGTTTTGGTAACATAAATCCAACTGCAGCTTGAGTAAAGATGGAATGTAACCAAGCACAGATTGTAACAATGACTTTTAAAATAATTATATTTATTTAAGGAAATCATAGTTTACAGATATCCAAGGAAAGTAGGAACGTAAAAAAAAAGTGGAGAAAAGAGGCAGAGAACCAAGATGTTCATGTTTATGCTACCAAGATCCAAGTTTTTATGTGGCTAGCTAGGAAGTCTTCATTTTATCAGCTGAAAGTTTTATCCAGATTTCCGACAATCTTTATAAATGATGATTGCAAACACAGATTCCCTTTCCCAATTAATGTTATCCATATGTGTTGGAGTACAACCTCCATCATCCCCAGCCAGCATGGACAGATTAGTCAGAGGAAAGTTTTGGCTCATTTCCAAGTTTGGCTCATAAGTTCAAGGCAACTTATGAAAAGGAAACTTCTTTTTTCTTTTCTTTTTTCCTATTTTCCCTCAACTCTGTCTCAGTTAATGTGAGGAGCCATGCTACTTCAGTCCTAGTGACAAAGTGTCAGTAAATGGAAAAAATATGAAGGACATCACTGATTTCTAGGTAAGATGGCTGTACCAGTATCATTGGCAATATACCTCTAGAATCCAATTACTGGGCCAGGTGAGCAGGAGATTCCCATTGCTTCCTTGGAAATTATCTGGAGACATGTCAACAAGGATGACAACCTACAGTTCACAACAAAATGCAAACTATGCATATACCAAGTGTGAAAAAGTGGATATATAAGACCCAGTCCTAAATCCTCAGTGCCCAGTTTAGTCAACCAAACCTTTTTGTAGGCTGCATTTTCTACAGATCAATTTGCGTGAGTGTGCAGTTTGCTCTGCTTCGATAGATGCTTTGGGCCTAAAGGCACTTCTAGGAGTTGTTGTTGGTTTAAATAAGAGAAAACAGGTGTTCAGGATGTTATTTAACTATTATTTTACACTACTGTTTTAATGTCCTTCTGGTTTAATTGCCTTTTAGTATTACTATGTTTTTATACTGGGGGAGGGGGGGGGGAAAGGTGTTTTTTTTGGGAATTTTTAACTGTATCTTGTTTTATTGTTGTAATATGCTTGGATTCCAAGTGATTAAGTGGAATAATAATAATAATAATTACTAATTTTCACAGTATTTATGGCAGTGGTTTTCCTGTTAATATGGTGAGTTGACCCAGAGCTCACTTGAATCTTTTTATGTTCCTATACAATGTATTGCCCAACAGTTATACTAGTTGGAGAATTCTCAGAATTGTAGTCTGAACAGCATTTTTGAGACACTTGGTTTGCATGTAACTTCTAAGATGATCATATTATAAACTTATCTAAATTTAGAATGTATCTGCAATATGAGAGCAAGTCCAAAAAGAATGGTCAGGTGAACTGAAAAATGTGATGTACAAAGTTTAGTCAGAGAATGTATTTATAGCCAGATCAAAGTTGGTGTAGAAGTAGTTGCAATCTATAAACTAGATGAATCCTGAGAAGATACTTTGGAAAATCATCTTGTGAAACCTATTAAAGTCTCTCCTTGTAATAATAGGAGTACTTCTTTTTCTTTCAAACAACAGCAAGATGTTACAGGTGTACATGTGTGTGAGAAAGACAGAAAGAAAGAGAACGAATGTGCATAATTGAATGAATATGAAGAGGAATATGTTCCACATCTCATACATCAGGATCTTCCACATTTGTTTGTGCACACACATTTTCGTATATATTAAGAATTTTAATATACTGTACTGTATAATACAGATTTGCCACTTTTCATGCAACCATAAGTCTCCTGGGGCATGCTGCAACTTGTGTTTGTTGGCTTCTTTTCTGTGCTACAGCTTGACGTGTAGCTGCTGCCTGTATGTGTATGCAGGGTGTTCGTTCTTTGGCCTGACCTGGCTAAATATCATATTGGTGTCAATAAGATCTTTTTTCTTATCAATTGCAGCACCAAGAAGTGGGAATGCAGATGGCCTAAAGTAATTTCCTCCTGTGTTGTTGTTGCATGCCTTCAAGTTGTTTCCAACTTATGGTGACCCGGTGAACCTATCATGTGGGGGGTTGGGGGGGGTGCCAAGATTTGTTCAGAGGAGCTTTATCATTGCTTTCCCCTGAGGCTGAGAGGATATGACTTGCTCAAGGTCACCCAGCAGGTTTTATGCCAAGTGGGGAATCAAACCATGCTCTTCTGAGCCATAGTTCAACATTCAAACCACTGTGCCATGCTGGCTTTGAATTTCCTCCTTACTCGGTGCTATAATCTTGATCAAAGCTGGTATAAAAGAACACACTTACCTCTCACATATTTAGTGGCACATGCAGTTAGGCCATTACGTGGACTTGTATTAAGAATTCTTCAAGGAGGAGATGAAAAGTATGGGCAAAAAGTCCTGGAAAAAACAATTTTCCATGTAAGAGTAATTGATGCTTTATTATTCTCAACTCAGGATGTAGCCACACCGCAGAATTAAAAGCAGTTTGACAACACTTTAATTGCCGTGACTCTATCCTAAAGAATCCTGGGATCTGTAGTTTGGTGAGGGCACCAGAGCTCTCTGACAGATGAAGACGAATACCTCACCAAACTACAGATTGCAGGATTCTGCAGGACACTCATGGCAGTTAAAGTGTTGTCAGACTGCTTTGATTCTGAAGTGTGGCTACACTCTCAGAGGAATCACAGTGGGACCTACCTCCAGCTACAGACACTTTCCATCTTCTTGGTAAATCTCACAGGACTTTGTTTATCAGAAACTAGATCCTTGTCCAGATTGCCATGTCTTGCTTCTGTGTGTGCTACAATGAAGCTGTAGCATTTTATCCAGCCGAATCAAGTGTTTAACTTGTTATACCAAGCCCACCACCGCTGCTCTTGGCTACAGGTACAATGTTCTTAATATTTTATACTAAATAATTTGATGTAAAATTGAAGGTAATCCTAGAATGAGTTTTGGTCTTTTCATTCAGCAAACTTATAGGAGTGAAGATGGCAAAAAGAAATAATAAAGTGCCACAAGGGAATGTTGCACAAAATCTGAGCCAACCAGATCCTGGAAGAAAAGGAAACCTCACAGGAAAGCTGATTTCCCAAGATTTCCAGGCTAAAGCCGACAGAATAACATCCACCTAAATCAGATTTGTGAACCTTTGCTGACTTTTGAAATGGTTTGGTCCCTGAACTCCATGTCTGGGAAAGTTTATTGGGGTCCATTGTTTCATTTAGAACAAACAAATATCTAAGCATTTTACTCTTATACTTATTCAAGACAGCATTAAAAAGATAAATGATTGACAGAAAGGAATGTTGATGACTGTAATATTCATGATATTCAGCCACAAATATCTAAGATCTAGCACATCATGTTGACTTTTGGCTGACCTGAAACAGAGTTGTGGGTCAGCAGCAACCATTAACATTACTGGGCTGATCTGTTTCAGTGCCTTTCCCAGCAAAGTTTATGTTTTGTGGTAGCTCAAGTTACTGCCATACTAAAACCATATGGCAAACCAATCACAAACATAGTTTATGGAACTGAAGGCTGGCTCCTACAATCACCCAGAGGATAGACTGTAACTCGCAATGGGGTTCAAGAAGAAATCAAACAGTATGTGTGTACCTACATACTACAAGTAGCCTGTTCCCAGATCCTGATATAAGTCATTCCTATATTTTGGAGATCATGATGGGGTGCCCTGCATCATCAGCATCTCAACTTCACACATTTTAAAATTTCAGATATTCTTGGAATATGTAGAATCTTAGTGAGAATATGAGTGATTTTAATTTGACAGTGGGACTGAAGAGCTGATGAGAATATTAGTCACTATGTGCCGGCATACAGCAGTAAACTCAAGAAATGGCCAATCTGGGTTGGAATAATATATGTTATTTAGGACTGCTAATAACATGCAAGATTAATTTGACTGTCCTTTCTGTTTTGTGCTATCTGCTAGTGGTAGTTTCCTCTGAACCTCTAGAAGGTTCTCTGGTAACTGAATTGTTCCCTGTAAACCAGAAGATAAACCTACAGCAAATAAAGCAGGGTTCAAAATCAGACACCTTTTCAAATATTGTTGGATTTAAGCTCCCACCATCCATCCCCTTTGCCTATGCTGGACAGGCCTGCTGGAAACTGTACTTCAACAACATCTGGAAGACTATGTAAATTCACCCTGGAAGTAGAGTATGTTATTGGTAAATCTGGTTGAGTTCAAGGAAGTTCAAATGAATCTATTTGATGTGTTGATCGGTCTGTTATTTTTCATATGTTAGGTTTATTGTTTGCTGGAAAACCATCAGCATTTGTTGGCATGTGGATTATTAAAGTGGCCTCATGAAAAAGAGGACAAGACCCCTAAACCTATAATACTTGACTGGAAGGGGGAATTTCAGCAAACGAAGCTTGTATAACAACATCTTTAGAATGGTTTTGTTTTCAAATAATAGCCCCCATCATATTACACCACAGTTTTTGAAACTGTGGGGAACTAAAAAAAAAGTTTAAAAAAGTGAACAGGTTTGATGGGTAGCTGTTCAAAGGTTTAACACATGAATCAGCAACATATTTATCCTGCTATGCTTTCAGTGCTACTACTAATGCCTGATGTGAGATTCAACACAGTTTCCAATCTGCTATCTCTTGAAAGAGCCTCTCTCAGCTGTCACGTTAACATCAGTTTAAATATGCAGCAGTTAGAAGGTGTAGTGAAAGCATTGCCAGAAGATTTCTGCAGATCAAAGGGACAAGGAGCAGCCCTGGATGTAATCTCTGGTCATGTGGGATCCCTACAGCTACTCTTACATTAGGCAAAGCAAACACAGCTCAGTGACATCAATTGGACCATCTGTCTTTGCTCTGTGATCCAAGGCCAGAATAATGTTTACGGTGGCCAGGCCTATATGCAATTCCCTGTCCCATGGTGGTGATCTGTCCTGAGTATAGAAGAAGAACAGTCAAAGTCAGGATGTCCAGGAATGTGGCCAACACACACTCACATGGCTGATAAGAGCCTGCTGGACAAAAGGTAAACATGCTGAGCTGCCAAGAAGCAGTTCCTCCAGCAACAATGCCAAACGAAGTCTGAAGAGAGTAAGCCACAAGCCAGTCCAAAGTTCAGGATTTCAGAGAGCAATACTACCAGTCCAGTCTGAGGTCAAGAGTGCCAGAGGGTTGGTCAAAGTCTGGCCCAAGGTCAAGGAGTCAAAGGTCTAGGAAGTCAGGAGTCAGATCAAGCAACATTCACTAATGAGAACTAATAGTCTCTGGCAAGAGAGCTCAGCATCTGCTAGGTGTCTTATATCTAGTTCCCTTATCACAGCTGCTGATTGCCTAATGAATGTTTCTCAGCAAGTCTCTTGGAACGCGGAAGGCACGCCCTATCTGTTCTCCTCTGGCTAAAGGTTGGAAACTCAGTGCTCTGCTGCTATATGTCTCCCAAGTCTGACACGTCTACTGGGGCAAGGCTGGGCTGCTGAGCCCCAGACTCCACTGGAGGAGATCCCACAGAGCTAGGGTCTGGCTTAGCCAAAACCATGGGGGCTGGGAGAACAGAGCTGGGACCTGGCCTGGCAGAACTGGGGCCTGGCACAGCTTCAGGTTCCTCCTGCACCTGAGGAGCCAAGTGCTCCTCCTCATCCTCTGAGACCTCCTCGTGGCTGGCCATGACACAGGAGTTCCTAATTTGTGAGATTGAGGTTTGCACATGACCCTGAAGACCACATAAAGCCATTTGTTCATGTGTTTAAAACTAAAGCCTTTGGTCTTCTGCTTTCTTCTTGGTATTAACTGCCCTCAAGTCACTCAACTCATGATGATCCCTCCACTGTTCTGATTAGTTTTGTAAATAAATTCATGCCTGTGGCTCCCTTAATAGAGTCCATCCATCTGGCATGTGGCCTTCTTCTCCTTCTACTTCTCTCCACCCTTCCTAGCATGATTTTTTTCTCTAATGAGTCGTGCCTTCTCATGACATGACAGAAATATGACAACCTCAGCCTGCAGGATCTTGGCTTCCAGGGAAATTTCTGTCTAGATCTGTTCTATGACCCATTTATTTGTCTTTTTGGCTGTCCATGTCATTAGCACTCTTCTCTAACATCACATTTCAAATGAAATGATTTTCTTCTTATACACGTTCGTACATACATGGTAATAGGAAATACAATGGCTTGTATGAGTCTAACTTTCATGATTTGCATTTTAGGACCTTTTCTAATTCTTTCATAGCTGCTTCCCCATTCATAGGCGGGTTACAAACCTCCATGAAGGTACGCGCAGAGTGCGTATTAGGGTTAGGGAGGTGCGGTGCTCCGCACCTCCCTAATCCTAATACGCGCTCTGCGCGTAAAAAATGACTGCGGCCGTTCCAGACGGCCGCCGTCATGAGGACGTCACGGCCACGGTGCAAACGTGATGTCCTCACTCCGTGCCAGGGTGCCTAGGGCGCCCTTTCCACGGACCAGGAAGGAGCTCCGTTTCGGAGCTCCTTCCTGGTTTGTGGCGGTGCTTTGCTTCGCTGGGCGCAGCCTTCAGACGGCTGCGTCCAGCGAAGCAATGGAGAAAGGGGCCAAGTGGCCCCTTTCTCCTTCTCCCCGCCACCGCGGGGTGTCCTTGGGGCTTGAAGCCCCAGGGAAACCCCTTTTCAGGCTGCGGGGAAGCGGCATTTTGCTGCTTCCCCGCAGCCTGAAAAGCGGTGGATCGGGGCCTCAGTGGCTGCCGTTCTGGCAGCTGAGGCCCCGATACACTGGAGAAAGGGGCGGGTGCAGCCCGCCCCAAATGGGCAGTCTATAACCCGCCTTAGTCTTCTTCTGATTTCTAGGCTGCAGTCCCTGTTCTGTTCAATGTTTGATCCCAGGTATGATAATTCTTTCATTATTTCTATTTCCTCATTGTCCAGGTTTAATTTATGTAGATTATCCATGGTGATTATTCTTGTCTTCTTTTTATGTTCAACAGCAAGCTTGCCTTTCTACTTTCTTCTTCTTTAGTAGCTGTTTCAGGTCTGTGATATTTTCTGCTAGTAGTATGGTATCGTCTGCATATCTTAGATTGCTGATATTCCTTCCTCCTATTTTCATTCCTTCTCCATCTGTGTCCAAGCCTGATTTTAGTATCTGTTCTACATATAAATTGAACTGACAGAATGAAAGGATATAGCCTTGTCTGCCCCTTTGCCAGCTGGGAACCATTCTGTTTCTCCGTGTTCTGTTTTGACAGTAGCCTCTTGCTCTAAGTATAGATTTCTCATCAGGATTATCAGATGTGTTGGCATTCCTATGTCTTTAAGGGTGTCCTATAGCTTTTCATGATCTATGCAATCAAAGGATTTGCTGTAGTCTATAAAGCACATGTTGATTTTCTTTTGGAATTCCTTGGTGAGCTGCATTAGTCATCATACCTTTGCAATGTGGTTTCTAATGCCTCTTCCTTTCCCGAACCCTTCTTGGACCTCTGGAATTTCTCTATGTATGATTGGCATCCATGTTGGAATCTTTGTTTACTTGAAATCCTAAATTACTTGCAATCCTAAATTAACGGAAAAACAAATTGCTTTGGAAAGTAGTAAGAGAGGAAATAGGAGAGGTAGAGGTCTGTAGAAGGCACATCTGAAGCCTTGAAGAAAGTTAAAAAAAACCCTAGATAAGCTGGAGGGTGGTGGGAGATGGCAGCAGAGAGAGCTCTTGAGGACTTGCATTTTTAAAACTGCCAGACTTTAATTCAGATACTTGCCACAGTTAATAAGAGAGAAGAATAGTGACATTTGCTCAGAGCAAGAAACAGCTTATGTTTCTTATCAAATGTTTCAAGGTTATCGTCAGCAGCTGATGTATTTTTGTTGCAGGGTTCCATTAGGTGAGATTTGTTTGCCAGCTATGCAGCCTCCATACCGATTTGATTTGACAGTGTTTGGGGATGTGTTTGTTTCATTCTGACCTTCTGAGATGTTGCAGATGACCTGGGGATTGCACTCAAACTATACATATTTTTAAATGCACAGCAGATTAATTTGGAACTTATGATCAATCTCTTGCACTACTTTCCTATGCATTTTTTTAAAACCTGGAAGCAAACTTCACTTTATTTAATGGCATACTTTCTCTGACATTTAGGTTTAGGATTACAGTATATTCTACTTTTTAAACTGGCCAGCTGAAAGGCTTGCTTTTCTGGCTTCATGAAGATTTGTATTTCAAAATCTACTGTGTGAATGATAGAGAGGGGGAGAATATTGTAGATATTTGCATGTGTGTGTGTGTGTGGGGCAAGGCAGTTATCTTTCAAAAAGCAGATTTTCCCCATGTATCTTAAGCTGTTTGTGCAAAATGGGCTGGGATTTGCAAATCATTCTGTGGATACCTACGAGTCATTGAGCATGCTATCCAGCTAAGGGCTGTTTCATTTCAGATCATGACCTGAATATTTATGAAGGCTTAAAGGATTGGTGCCATACCAAACAAGGCATCTCCATTTGTTAATGACCCAGGGAGGGAAACTGTACTTAGCTACATAATTGGTGTGGGGGGAATATCTTAGGACACTTTGCAGAGTATTAGAGAAGATTAGATTCGAGAATCCCATTTCAGTCATAACAAAGAGCTTGGAAGTAACTTTACTTGTAATTAATTCCTATCCCCTCTAACTAAAATACAATTATATTGCATTAAGACTTTATCGTAGCCTACCGCACCTTTGGTGCACAAGCAAAAAGTTTTAGTTTTGTAGTCACAGGTGTGTGACATCACTAAATGGTGGAGTAAGAATATCTCATGGTGCAAGGGCTGGCTCATACTGTTGCACTGTTGTTTGTGTTGAAAAAATTGTGAGTTGGATAGGGAAAGTGTTTTGTACTACAGGCCAGTGGCATGTCAGATTTTTAAAAAGATAATGAAAATGTAACTCATTTTGCTTACTTTTAAAAAATAGGAAAGTAAAGGCCCCACACAACTATAATGAACCACACCTATGACTATGGAACTATAACTGTGACTAATTATTTTTGAAAGCTCAACACAACACTTTGTGTCAGCATTCAAATGTACAAAAAGTCTAGGCAATTACATACATTAAGTGGAAAACTGAAAGACATCTTTCATGATCACTTATGCATGCAGATATTATAATGAAAAAAATTAATAAACACTTTTAATCCTTTACAATAGGTTGAAAAATCATGCAGTTCTCTTATCCCTTGATGGTTTTATGACCCTGTGAGGCCCTCAAAAGAAGAAAAAGGACTTTCTTTTGTTGATGTTGTTAAAAAAAGGATATTCATGCTTTTATGTGGTGTGATGCTTCTCTAAAATATGGCCTATTTCCCCATATTTAGTAGGAAATGGTCTTTAAAAATTTGAAGTGTTAAAAATATTCTTCTGGTTGTTCCAAGTTTTGTTGTATGATGTCCCTGAAAGTGCTTGACAAAAATTTGTGTCAGAGCAGCTACGCAACTTTTCCCTTCAAAGCTGACACCTTTGTTGCAGGGAGACTGTGATTACTCAACTAACAGTAGCATTTGGTTATTCAAAGGCCAGTTCTTCTTCAGCTGATAAAAAGTGCTATCGTTCAGCAGAATGAGGAGGATTTATGGTGTCATGAAAAGGCAGCACATTGCTATTTATTTATTATATAGTTACTCCACAGTTACAGAGAGTCAGCGTGGCATAGTGATTTGAGTGTTGGATTATGACTGGAGACAGGGTTTGAATTTCCATTTGGCCATGGAAACCCAATGGGTGACAGACTTTCAGCCCCAGAAAACCTTGCCTTAGGGTTGCCATAAATTGGAAATGACTTGAAGGCACACAACAACAACAACAACAACAATTTTACAATAATGTGGTGTGCGGGTGTGGACGGCACTTCTCAGTTTGTTTGATTCAAGTGTCCAAATAGCAAGACGTGCCTTAGCATTTCTGCACTTAACTTTGGGAAGGGATTGGGGTTACTTGACTGGGCTGGCTCTGATCTAATAAAGAAGTCCACGGAAACATGTTCATCAACACTTGTTGTTAAGTCAGCCCTGACTTATGGTGACCCCATCATAAGGTTTTCTCATCAAGATTGATTCAGAATAGATTTATTTGCTATTGCTTTCTTCTAAGACTGTGAGATAGTGTGACTTGCTCAAAGTCATCTTGTGGGTTTCTATGGCTGATCAGGGGTTCAAATTCTGGTCTCCCAGAATCCTAGTCAAACATCAAACCACTCCACACCATGCTTGTTCTCACACTGGCCTTCTATTTCCCTATAATGGGGCATTTTTTAAAATAAAAAAAATGCTGCCATGGAAAATAGACTCTAGGTCTCTATCCCCAATAATTTGCTGCCAAAGCATTCTCTAGTGTATTCCCTTTAGAGTTTTGTGGCAGAAAAGTCTAAGTACCTCAGAAAATGACAAATCCCAAAATTCCATATGAAGGAACTATAGCAGCCAAGGTGCTATAATTGTGTAATATGGAAAGAGGACTAATTCTAAACTATTGGAGGAACGCATAGTAGCAGGTTCTTTTTGTTTTTAAAAGGAACCCATTATCATTCCTACTTGTAAGCTAAACTTTCTTACTAGATCTTCACCAGCACGAGGCACTGAAAAATGGGTTTTGGAAATGGGATTATACGAAGAGTGACATTAACAAATCCTTTCACTACCTAACAGGTCACATTTCATTTTTTCTCTCCTTGTCACAGAGCTGTCTCACTTCTGGGAAACCTTTTCCTCACCTATGGAAACCTCAGTGTGGCTGATAGAGAGAATAGATAAATCTGTGCCTGGCAGGGTCAGATCATAGAACAGCCAAGAGCCAAAGGCCCCTGGAACATGTCACTTTGTGTCATGATAAGCCTTCCAGATTTGGACACTTTGCTTTGACTCAGACGAAAAGGAACATTTCACAGACACTCCATCACTATCCCCCTTTCCCCACTCATCTACACCTCCAGTTCTCAGCATGGACAGAGATAGTATTGTCCACCTGTTATTACAGGGGTTACTGGGAAACTGGGGATTTACGGGGCAGAGGATCAATTTTATTTGGAGTTCCCAAAGTAATGGGAATTTGCAGAAAACTAAAATAATTACACTGATTACATGGAAAGATTTACATTTATATATCAAATGTTGATATTTGTTTCAAAATGGGAGGGGAAGTGTGTATAAGAGGAATTACAGGTTCCAGGTGTTTGTCTTCAGCAGTTTACAAGCACATGTACACACACATATACATACACTCATACATATTCACAAAGAGTAGTAAAATAGAAGTAAAGATAAACACAATGCCTGCTTGTCAGAGAAAATTTGCTAACCTTGAAATGTCAACTTTCCAAGCAAGTTAAGAAAATGTTTACATCTGTTATGCAGGCAAGATTATTGTAACGACCCCAGATTTTGCTAAAAGGGGAAGGAAAAAAAAAAGAGAGGCAGCTTTTAGATAAGGCTTTCAACTTGGATTATAATAATGTTACTATTCGTGTTTTAATGGCTCCATAGCCTTGAACATTTTAAATCACAATGTGGGAGGATAAAATGAAGGAAGGGGCAGGCAGGAATAATTTAAAGTGTTCTGAAAGTACAGGAATTCTTATTTTTATACATTCAACTAAAATTGCATACTAGCCATGATGAAACTGTTCATCATCTAATGATTCATTGCTGCTTTGGAATAATTTGAACATTTTAAAAGCCACATTTGTAGTTGCTGAAAAGCCAAAGAACTGCAGCATTTGAAGGGGGATTCATTTAGTTTTATTCAAAAGACTCTATTTATTTTAGCCTTTTATGAGACCACTGGTCCATTGGCACATCTCCTCTATCACATCACAGGGAAACATGCACCTACTAAATGCTACTGGATTAGGTGGATGTTTGATCTCATTCAGCAGAAAATCCTGTACAGTATTCTTAAACTCATGTACATGGTATGATCTCATTTTCAAACTATTCCAGCTGAGAACAGGTATGGGAAGTGAAAAGATACAATGGGCTAAAGGATCCCTAAAGTTAATTGTGTATATACAAAATTCAGAAATAAATACATTCGAACAATAGTGTATTGGTTAATGCTAGAATCTTACACTCATTTACCTGGAAGTAAATCTCATTGAATTCAATGGAATATACTTCTGAATAGACATGTATATGACTGGATTGTTAGGAATCCAGATTCATGGGTACAGATTGAGAGAACCTCAGAACCTCACCACTTTTGTAGTGTTTCATCACCACTGCTACTTGTCAATCAGTAGTCATAAAAATGCCTTGTCTTTTACTTCATGACTTTCAACAGGAGAGAGAAGTGCTTAAATAATACCCATATGGCAGCAGAGCAGTCTAAGATTTATTTCTTGTTTTTGAGCTTTAAAGAAATTCTTTATGAAAATAACAATGTTGATTTGATTTGGTCTATCACTCTCGTAACCCATTTTCCCATCTGAGAGTATTTCCAATCCAAAACATAAAAGGAATACCTTGTTTTCTCTATACTTCCAAAAGCCATGTTCTGTAAACAGATATTTTTATATGATTTCATCTGGGAGGTGCTGTTTGCTCAGTTTCTCCAGAATGACAGTTGACAGAATACAGCTTTAATCAAAATAATCTGAAGAAAATTATACCTCCCCTGAATAAACTTCAGTGATTGATTGGTTATATCCTCTTAGCAAAGAGTCAGGAATGTCCTTCCTCTCCTGTCTGAATTGACACATACACTAGTTGTTGGAAGTTACACTCTTTAAATCAGAGGGAAATTTATCGTGATTAAAGACAAGTGCTATAAATCAGTGATAGATAAAAGCCTTCTTTTTTTCAGCTTCTACTTAGAAAGAATGAAGAAACAAAGATGGTGACTCAGTTTTGCAAATTGCACTTTTTTTTAATTTTTGAAAAAGGGAAAAACATGATTGCTGGACATATCTATAGTTTTTAAGTTTAAGTTTTTACCATATGGAGCCTCTTACCAACATTAAGCTTGAGAGTGTTCTAAATACAATCAATTCATCAAAATCATGGAGATCACATAGTGCTCCATTTATCTGAATATTTATCTGAATATTGTGAACAATGGGACTTACAGACCTATACAGACTGCCCCTTTACTAGCCGGATCGGTGCCGCTGCAATTGCATGCCGCGGCATCGATCGAGCCTCTGTAGAGCACAAAAAAGAGCTAGAAAACTGACTCCTTTTTTGTGCCCTTGAAGAGCTGCCACCATGCAGCATGATGACACCGCTTTGGCGCTGCACCATTCGGGCGCTGCACCAGAGGTGCGTCATCATGGCACATGCCATGTAGAGTGGCGCATGCTACAATAGCACCCTGATGGTGGCAGTAGGGCTTAGAGCATGTGGACGCTCAGCCATCACCCTGCCCGCAAGCCAGCACTTTTCACTGGTCTGTACAGAGCCAATGTACAGAACTTCCTGACAGTAAGGGCTGTTCGACAGTGGAATGCACTCCCTCGGAGGGTGATAGAGTCTCCTTCCTTGGAGGTCTTTAAACAGAGGCTGGATGGCCATCTGTCAGGGATGCTTTGATTTGGATTTCCTGCATGGCAGGGGGTTGGACTGGATGGTCCTAGTGGTCTCTTCCAACTCTATGATTCTATGATTCTATGATTCTATGAATGTTACTCAAATCTAGAAAAACACATGGCCTCAATCCAATTGCTATTCCAAGCTAGAATAGACCCATTGAATTGATGGCTAATGATAAATACACACTTATGAAAACATCAGTAATTCAATAGGGCTACTCCAGTTGAGGCTAGCAACAAAATTAAGATTATAGAGCTTTGCATTGTTTACTGTTTCTCGAAGTTTTGAGAGCTAATGAATACTTCTTCTTCTTCTTCTTCTTCTTTGTGTCTATAATACTGAAATCCTGGGATGGTTTCCTTGGAGATAAGTTCAGTTACACAGGGGTTCTTCTTCCTGATGAAACATGCATATGATTGTACTATAAGAGGAGATTCACTTATCCATTCCAGGAGAAATGTGGGTTCAACTGTCAATTTGATTCCCTGCTTGGCCAAGGGGCAGAGCCAAGGGGGGGGGGATTCTTGGGGTTCAGACCCCCCTTCCATTAGAAAAATGAATGGTGTGTGCTGCTGCGCTGCTGCACCCAAGCCCCATTATAATGGTGGCACTTAGTCTGGACACCCCCCCCCCCCCAAAATCCTAGCTACATCCCTGCTTGGCCACGGAAACCTACTGAGTGAATGTGGGTGAGTCACACACTCTCAGCCCCAGAAAACCTCAGACTTAGGGTTGCCATTAGTTGGACATGACTTGAAGGCACACAACAACAACAACCACCTGTGGCACAGAGCTTGGAAAACCTGTGTCTTGGTGCTGAATTTTTAAAGAAAGTTATTTTGCTAACACTCTGATGCTAAGGAAATGTAATGAAAATTAATTTGTTGCTTCATTTATTATATAATTTGTAAAATTATTAAGTATACAAGTGGCATTGAAACCAATGCCACATTAAAGTAATGTGAAATGGTAATTTAATACTGTTGCTATTTTAATGATTAAAATGGCAAATTTAAAATTTGGTGCTGAAAATTTTAATCAACCAGAAGTAAAAAGGTTTACCCATTATTTCCATGTTCTGTTTAAATATGACACATTATTTCTAAGTTCTGTTTAATCATGTAGCACAACAAATATTTTCTCCTGGACCACATAGACTTTGGGTCTGATCCAAAAGAACTCTTTTTACATTCTTATTTGAAAGATATTTACTGGGACAACTGAGGGAGAAAGCTACATAGTCTGTGACAATGTAAGAATGAAAGACTCTGGCTCTCAGGAGGATGCTCAGATCACCCTGTTGAGAAAGTTAGTATGGAAAACACATCAGGCCTAAATCTGATTTGCATCTCTCTTGTCTGTTATTGAACTATAAAGCCTACCTTCACGAGACTGAATGTATTCAATTTAAAAATGGCTCTTTTCCATTTTCCATCCCTCACTAGAAACATTTGTTAGTGATGTGTTCCAGACAAAAAGGCATTTTCTTAGTATCACTTGTGAAGATGCTCTAGTCCCATTCCAGTACTAATCACAACACAAGTTAGTCCCATACAACAGCTAATGATTTTGGACAAGGACCTAGAGGCTGACCAAAAAGAAGTGTCCATTTTGGGTGATCCTCTTCATCCACTGTCTATACAGAGGAAAGCCTATTTCAATGAGCATGTCCAAGTCTTCAGGGTGATTTCCCTCCTGTATCAACAGAAATAACTGATTTATCATAGGAATTTTTAGAACTACCATAGTTTTTCCTCATTTTTTTTTTAAAAAACCCTACTGTGTAACAGTATTTGCTTTACTTATTCTGGCTTTATTTTATTATCCATTTTACTTTGGCTTTTCCCACTCATGAGACACTCATTCTTCCAATGAAAGGATATCTTTGGTGCTTTAAAAAAAACAACAGAGCTGTAGGCTTGCATTCAAGCACCCATACATTTTGCTGAATCAAAAACAGACAGTCTGGCAAAAAATGAAAGAAACTTTGAAAGCACTTTGTGGTATGGAGAGAAAAAGGATTATTATGCCATTAAGGTACAGTACTTGGGAATGATGTAAAAAGGGGATCAGTCACTTGATTGTAAATAGAAATACTTTAGAAGAAAGGGGGGGGGGTCAAGACTGATGCACAGTGGTGGACATCTCCAGCTCTGCAGGTGCCTTAGCCAACATAGAATGTTCTCATGATCTGTGCCAGATGTATATCAAAATCTCACAAGTACTGGATAAAAATAAACCTTTATTCGAAGCCATTTTGGAGATTGTCCTGGGAACCTAGAGATCACCTGTCACTTGAAAATATAGGACATCCGCATGACTGTTGACAGTACAAAAATAAAAGATATAATATGCAGAGAGAGAGAGAGGCCCTTATTCTACTTTACCTACCTAATCACAAATTGCATAGCTAAGTAATGTCTCCTTTCTCAACCCCCCCCCTGTTAAATAGCCAGCTGCACCAACAGATGGAGGCCTATTAAGCTACAATGGAAGGATGATGTTTTCACCCCTCTTGCCAGCAACTGAGGCTGTAACAGTGAGAAAGAGGACCTCATCACAATTCCTTGTCAGCACAGCTTCACTCATTTGCAGGAGCTGGGTAGAAATATTATGCTCCTGTGCCCCAATTGGCAGCTGAACAGACCTCCAGATTTTGGTGTGGCTGTTTGGTAAAGCAGATCTGTGCGGGGATTTATGGTCATGGCAATAATGTCACAATCATGAGTACTTAGTGTTAGTGAATATAGAGGAGTCACAGATTCATAACTCTAAGTTCCAAAACACACTGCAGAAATAACCCAGTTTGAAGCCTCTTTAACTGTCCTGGCTCAGTGCTAGGAAATCAGTATGCAGGGTTTAATACTTTTTAAATATTGATTTTTCATGTTTTTAGCTGTATGTTGTTTTGCCTGTTATTTTTTTCAACCTGTAAGCCACTTTGAGTTCCAGTTATGGGGGGGGGGGGATGATGAGGTATTGTCAGAACCATGAAAGCATGGTTTCTGTCAGGGTTCTGAATATGTGACTAATGGAGGAAGAGGGGTTGGTGCACATTGGTTCTGAATTTGCTTAAGTCTGACAGGTATACATAAACTGAATGATTGACTGAAACATGTAGGTCTTTCAAGTCCCACTTGAAAATAGTCAGAGAAGGATCATGGATAACTGACCTAGTGAGCAATCTTAATATAGAACAAGTGTATTCTGTAGGGCTGGCCCTGGCATTAAGCACAGTGAAGCAGTTGCTTCATGTAACAAATGCTGAGATCAGGGAATCATGGGGAGATGTTAGAGAATAGAGCAGTGTATACAATGTGGCACCTGCTGTGTACTCAAAGTTGTCAGTCTGCAGCAAATTTCCAGGAAATAAACAGTTGTAGCTAATGCTGACAAATACGGTCCCAATGCCTGGCACCTTAGGAGTGGGATGGGAAAGGCCCACAACGCAACAGGGTTGTGTTGGAGGAAGCTGCTCTATTGGCAGTGTCAGATTAAGAAATAACTGCCAATCTGGTAGGCTAATGTATGTGGGATGGGAGGAAAATAATCTTGTCCTCTACTTCAGAGAGCAAAATATTCCGGGTCAGCTCAGGATTCACAGGTCTTCTCTTTTCAAAGCAATAGGCATTTCCACAGGCATACCTGACCCTTTGTTGAGTTAAAATATATGTAATTTATAGCAAGTGTAGAAGTAGCAGGGAAGGTAGCAGCAGCAACATATCCTCCAAGCTCTACTAGTTAGGTAGGAACAGTCCTGATTAATCCTCTGTCACTCCACATTTTAGTTGCTTTTAAAACACCCCTGTTTTTCTTTCCTCCTCCCCCTTTCTGCCTTTCTCCTCAGTTTACTCTAGTTGCTGCAAATTGGTTTAAACTGCAAAAGTAGTTTGCATTTGAATAACTCAGCAAGAAGAAGAGAGGAGAGAAGAAAGCAGAATCTTGGGACTTCCACACATCAGCCTGCTGTCCTACTGTAATCCTACTACTTTAAGAGCCTGTTCCCACTTGCGATTTACAACGCTTTAAAATACACCGGTATCAGTTAAATCGATTCAAAATAACCCTGGTCTTATCCCGCGTTCCGAATCGCTTTTTTTCTTCGTTCTCATTTACCAATTTATTCACTTTAAGTGATCCGCTTTCGTTCCTATTCAAATAAAGCGGTGTATATATAAATCGGTTTTAGCCTTATTTCGTTCCCACTCACCATTTTGGGGCTGTCAATCAAAGCAATGTCATAATAACGTCACTTTTAAAGAAAGACCCCAGGCTGGGAGAGGCTTCTGGCAAAGCGAATTTGGGGAGCCCAAGTTGTTTCTAGAGAAACTATGGGGATGGGTTTTGCAGGACATCATCCCCTCTTCATGTCTCCCAAGACAGCCAGGGAGAATCCCTTCAGAGAGCCCAGAGATCAATGAAGGAGGCTGCTGGAAAAGCAGGGAGGGAACACTCTTCCCAAAGATTCTCTTTCCAGGGTTGGAGGAGAAGGCAGATTCCGTTTGAGAAAGAGAGGGAGAAAGGCTCTATTTCCCCCCCCCCCATTGATCAGAGCCCTTCCCTGCCTAGGCGAGATCAGATGCCTCCTCGCGAGGAGGCTTCCCTTTCCTGCCTGGGCGAGATCAGTGCCCAAGCGGGCAGGGAATGCCTCTTCGAGAGGAGGCTTCCCTTCCTGCCTCTCCTCCGTTAGAAATGGGCTCTCCCCACACAGAGGGGAGGTTGCAATCCACCGGGGGAAGCCTTGTAGTCCTTTGGCAGGCACTTAAAGTGCTGAAGAGATTAAGCGCCTGTAAACCATTAAAATAAAAAATAAAAAAATCCTTATCTCTTATTGAAAGACCACAGCGGACAAAGGGGTGAGGGAAGCAAAAATGGCGACAGCCACGACGGATGGGGACAGAAAGGGCAACTCCCCCAAGGCCAGCCCCGTTGCACTCCGCTCCTCCCATCCAGCTAACCCGATTTCAAAGGCTGTCGTTCCTATTTAAATGCTCCGGTTCCTATCCCGATTCAAGGGGGAAATGTAGGTTCGACCCTTCTATTTTTTTAACCCGCGTTAAATGACGAAAACACGAATCAAATTTATAAACCGCTGTACGATTCGATTTCTAGTGGGGACGATTGCGGGTTACTCTAGAACTGTTCTAGATTTAATTCGGTTTCTAATAGGAACGATGTACCTTGGATTCGATTTGTAACACAGAGTATAAGCAAGTGAGAACACCCCCTAAGAATAGCAGCATACCAGTTTGGCATCATGTATCATCACACTTCTCTCTCCAAAAGCTCTTTTGCAATCCATGGTCAGACAATCTCTCCTCCACACAGCCTCCATAACCCTACATTTCTACCTTATGCCCCAGCCAGCATGCCTTTAGAATTTTTGTTTTAATTTTACTGCCATTGCCCATATGACGATTAAAAAAACAAACAAATTAAAACAAAAAGAAAGGGAAGGAAAACAGTTTTGGGAATAGCAAGGAGGAGGGGAGAAAAGGAGAGGAGCAGAATCACACCCACTCATACCATGTGTCTGCCTGAGAAAGTGAACTGCAGCAGAAGGGATCCATCACAAGGAAATCTATAGTGGGAAAGCAGTGTGATTGTTGGCTTTCCCAGTCAATGAAAAGGAGGACTCCAGGAATGGACGGAATGCAGGACAGACACAATGTCCTATGATAAATACCAGTCACAGTTGTTTTTATCGTGTTGAAATTCCACTCTGCTAGCCTTGTGTCATAAAGTCCTTGCCTTTTCCTGGAGGCTCAGATAAAAGCAAATTGCTACAGCCACTCCTAGCTTGTGTGTTCTTCCTTCTTAATAGCTTTTGCCATCTTGACCACACTCTGCTGTTACATGTATCACAGTTTTCATCTATGAAAGGTTGGCAGGTGTGCAGCAGCAGTAACAATAAAATATATTAAACTATTTGTAGCAGAGTGATTTCAAAATTTTTGTCATTTCACTTTGACTTATGATGGTTTTGACCGCTTCTGTTTTGAGACCTAAATATGGATAGCTTGTGAAGTTTCCAAGAATAAGAAAGAGGAGAGCATGTGTAAGTGTTTGTGTGTGTAGAGAGCCAGCTGGGAGCAGACTGAAATTGAGCTGCAAGAACAAAACTCATTGCCTATGCCACTGCAGCTAAAGCCAGCCCATGGGAGCAAGCTGCCATTGGAATAATTAAATTTCCATGTGTTTTGCTCCATTTACATTTTTGGTTGTTGTTGCTGATGCTCATGTTCAGACTTCTTTCTTTCCCCGGCACACAGCCAGATTTTATGAGCTTGTTCTGAGAAGTTTGTCTTTGTAAACACCTGGTCTTTTACTTAATGAGCTCAAACCTTTGCTTTTGTTAAGCGTTCCATTCAGGTCAGAAGTTCCAGATACAAGGCATGCCAATTCATCATGGCTTTTAAGTACAGTATACAGGAAATCCTTCTGAAAATGCCTTGTGCATGTGGCACATTTGATGTTCGCCTGGGCTATTTCCCTCCATATTCCCCATCATGTTGTCTGCATTTTTGTTATGTCATTCCAAATGAAGTGTTTAGTCATCACAGAGATTTGAAGGGCATGTTTAATGTTGCGTGCCCTTGAGGGTTAAGTTCTTTTAGAATGGCGTAGCCCCAAATTATACATTTTGCTATTTTCTCAAGGTTAAATGGGGGGAAAACCTAAACACACAAAGTAGGTAGGAATTGACATCTGTCTCAGAATATCTGCAACCAAGGAGAGAATGAATATAACAGACTGTTCATAATGGCAATATAGAAGTCAGGAAAAGGCGGGTATGTGTGTGTTATATGTGTGAAAACTGCCCATAAAGCTAAGCAATGTCATACAGAAAAAGAATCAAAAGGTATGGAGTTAGGACAAGAAGTAGCCCTATATTTATATTTATTATATTATATTTATATAATAAAGTTTCTATGGCCTGTTACAGACAGGCCAAAATAAAGCTGCTTCGAGTCACTTTGGAGGTATGGTATTTCAATGATGCATGCGTCCTAAGAGTCCAAAAGCCGCACCAAAGCCACGCTCCAGTCCTAAGGACTTGGGTGCAGCTTTGGTGTGGCTTTTGGACTCTTAGGACTCATGCATCATTGAAATACCATACCTCCAAAGTGACTTGAAGCAGCTTTATGTTGCCTGTCTGTAGACAGGCCCAATGTGGTCCATCTATGAGTGATTTTCTAAAATGCTAAGAATTCTAGTAAGCCACTGCAAATGGTCACATGTCTGTGGTCTAAGAAGTATTTGAAAGGAATGCTTCTCCCCGACCTTTTGGGCTGGGGAGGAGATTTTGCTGGCCTCTCATTAGAAAGACCAGCATTTTAAAGGAAAACGGCATGCTCTGTTGGCTGTTGGGAGAGGAGGGGGTGGGGTTTAGCCTGCTTGAGGCTTGCCTGCCCAACCTCCTCTCACTTGACATGCAGTGCATTCATGAGAGATGGCATTTTGTTATGTTGTTAGGGTCGGCAATGCTGCCATGCCGAGTTTGGGGCAGTGTAGGTGACCCACGCCTTTTCAATAGGGCCTGTAGAAGGGCCAACAAATAAGACCTGCAAGGCAATGAATGGAGGACTGGGTTTCTACCTGGCTCACAATGATATCGTGTTGCTTAAGCCTGAGCTCTACTGAGCAGATGGCATCCACATTTTTGAAGTGGGGAACCAGCTCTTTCTTCGAGATCTGCAAGCAGGGGTTTTGGCTGTTTGGCCAGCCTTGTGGGGGATAGGGGCTAAGCCGAAGCTTGGCCTTTCACTGTGGCATAGGTGGGGGGAAATAGACGTTTTGGTGAACACCTTGGCACCCTCCTAAAGGGTGAAGCTAGGTCTCTGGAACTCACATTTAGGTCTTGCAAGTAAACGTGAAGGGAAAGAGACTTGCCTTGGGGCTGGCTTGAGATTTAAACCCTCACTTATGTCTGGCAAGTTAAGTGGGGGAGTCTTGGGTTGGCCTTCCGGATGCGGGCCGGCTGGGGAGCAACCCAATTATGGATTGCCCTTGGGTCCCAGGTGTTTTCGCCCTTTGGAAGCTGGGGAATTGGTCTTGGAGCAGACCATCCGCCGGCTGTTCCTACACAAGGTTCTCCCCACTGGTTTTTTGAAGTTCTTGAAGAAATAAGTTTAAATAAGTTGAGTGAAATAAAGTTGCCCATTTTATAACTTAGTTCTCTGTGTCTGGTCTTATTATTAATGAGTTGGTCAGCAATGCAAAGCAGTCATTATTATAGGTCCCTGGTGTTTAGAGCACACCCATTTCTAACATAGTTCTCTCAAAAAGGAGTATTCTTCTCGCAACACTGCCTCCAGGATAGAGTTGAGTACTCTTTTGGGTTTAGTCAACCTACCTAATAGTCATGGAGACTCAATGAATTAAAGCAGGAACTGGAATTGTGGGCAGCATGTGACCCTAGGAGTCACTTGACCCATGAATTGAAGGGGTGGGATTTCAGCTGGAAAAAAAAATTTGAACAAAAAATAGACTCTAGAGTGGGAATGTAAATCTTTCCTTATTTTGTTTTTGAAGGAAGGAATGAATAATTTTTAGCAATTTTCTTCCCACTGTGAGAACATCCTTGAAAACAGCAGTTTTTGAAGACTATTCCCAATTGAGGACAAAAAATCCCATGTGCTTTGCACATACAAAGCATGTTTTTCTCTGCAAAGAACATGATTTTCTACTCACAAAACAAGACACTGTTTTCTACACACATACAAAAAGCCATACGCTGGATGCAGGATGAGTAAAAATCAAAAGAACAAGAGTTCATCCCTGGGGAATGATGCTGGTTTCTCGCCATTCCATAACTAGCTAGATCAGGGGTAGGCAACCTGCGGCCCGCGGGCTGGATGCGGCCCGGCGAGGCCTTGGGACCGGCCCCAGCCCGGTCCTGCCACCGATTGCTGCCGGGGCCTTTGGCCTCTCGCGTGCAGGGGCAAGGGGGCTATTGTCTATAGACGCCTCAGAAACATGCATTTATATTAACATTTTTTTTAAAAAAACAGCAATATTTTTTTTGCCTGTCCTCCACTTTTTTAAAAAAAGTGTCCACCATTTGAAATTGTTGTCCTACATTTGTCCCGGTTTATTTATTTATTTAATGTTCTAAAAAATTATTTAATTATTTATTTTTGGCTTCGGCCCCCCCAGTTGTCTGAGGGACAGCAACCTGGCCCCCGGCTCAAAAAGGTTGCCTACCCCTGAGCTAGATCAATCTACCTAGCTGTACACAGCCAGAGCAATATAGAGGCAATTACTGTGGACCCTTGTTATGTGCTGGGGTTTGGTTCCAAGATCCCCCATGTATAACAAGATCCGTGGATGCTCAAGTCCCATTAAATATAATGAAACAGCAAAATGGTGTCCCTTATAAAAAATGGAAAATCAAGGTTTAATATTTGAAATTTATATATTTTTTGAACATTTTCAAACCTTGTATGCTTGAATCCATGTATAAAAAAATCTGTGTATAAGAAGGGCCGACTGTAATTAGGGTTTTAAAAAACAAATGGTCTTGCTTCTGGGTGGTGTCTGAACTCCCTGTCTAGGGGGATTATCGTATTAGTATCCATAACGTTCTGATCGGATCCCAGAAACGCTCTGTAAACTAACGATATGGGAACGGGTGTTACCGCATTTGACTCATAATAGTGTGATGTTAACAGGGTAACAATGAATACTATCGCACACCCTTTGCTGTTCTAGCAATAATGGTGCTTAGGTTGTTCATAACGTGTCCCTTTTTTGTGCATACACCCCCCCCCCCCTCGCCCATGTTGGCATTTGAAGGAATGCCAACAGAATGTTTTGGTCACAAGCATGCATTGTTGTTTCTTGTTGACATAGCACAATAACAGCTGTAATTCTTTTTTTAAAAAAAATTACTTGTGTCACTCTCCTTGTGTCACCACCAGAAGAGGAACAGAGTTTGGGAATGTTCAAGGATGGGATGGAAGGAGGTAGTCCCAATCAATCAGAACCCAAGGACGGATTGAAACAGATAGGACTATCATACACACATCACCTGCAATGGCCTGAAAGTGATCATGTCAGCCATGAATGGAATTTTCCTGCTTTTGATCAGGAACGGAAGAAGGCCACATTGAATAACATTCGTTCCATACATCCTGTGCCCAGCTGTACGATAATTTCCTAGGAGGAAAAGATGTCAGGGATGATGGGAGTTGTAGCTCTTCACCTCTGGCTCTAACTCACCACCTTGTTATGCAGCGGAGCTGATCAGCTTTGATCAGTGGTTAATGCTTTTCTTCAAAGCAGCAGAGTTTCAGAGAATAGGCTGAAGACCCTGACAAACTCTCTAAGCCTTCTCACTCTTCTTCTTCAGAAGTCTCCAAACTTCTCCAGGATTCTGCTGGCTCTTGTATCTTCAGTCAAGACACCAGACAACTCAGTAGTCTTATATAAATGATCTACTTTATTCTACTATATACAAATACTAATGCCCTCACAATCTCTACAATCTCCAATATCTCCAAAACACTCCAACTATCCACAACTACCCACAAAATACATTGGCAAATATTGCAATTATTATAGCCATTGTTAATCACCACCCACTTAGTCAGTTTCCACCCAGTGGGCGTGTACATTCATTTTGATTGGTTCACATAGTTCAACCCATACTTAAGAATTTCATCATTTCACCTTGTACACTTAATGAATCTCAGGTGTTTCCAATTGTACATTCTATAATTCTGTCCTTGACATTCAAGACTTCTAAATTACATTAGCTTTTTCACTTGTGTGGCTTCTTAATTGCTCTTGCTTAGTCATTGTGACTTTCACATACATGTTTTATTTCTACTACTGTATGACCCATGTTGCATTTTCCTTAACAAAAGATACTTCAAGATTGGACCAAATTTCTCTCCCAAAAATGGACATGCAACACATAACAGAAGTGACTTCTGGATCACATTCTTTTGGAACAAGCGCCCGCCCGCCTCACTGGGCAGGCCGCTTTGCTGCTGGGAGCCATGCTGCAAGGTTCCCAGGCTTGCTCCATCATGCCTTGCTGAGGCAAGCTATGCTGCTATTGGGCTGGTGTGAGGAGAAGAGGTCCTTCCACCTCAGTGGGCTACTCTGGGAGGCATCAGGACCTCTCTATGGTGTGTCCTGGTCCTCCAGGGCAGTCCATTGGCTGGGCTGCCTTGGGGGAGGGGCCACCACACCTGCTATGCATGCTGGGGCCTGGCCTATATAAGGGCCATGTGCTCTGGCCCCAGTGCCATTTGCTGCTCTGCTCTCCCACCCTCGGGTTGGTGGTTTTAGTCACAACTTCAGGGGCGGCAGCATAGGGCATGGATCTGGTTGGTGTGGTTACCAGGGCTATGGAGCACTGGTATGGGAGTCATTAGGTACCCGGGGGCAATGAGGGCATACGTTGTGGCCATTGCGGAGGCCACAACGCGGTAGTGCCTCCCGGTGACTAGGGGCTTAGAGAACATGTGAGTGGCTGGTGGCATGGCTGCGTGATGGCGTTCCTTAGCCTCTAGGTCATCCCATTGCCTGGCAGTTACCAAGCATGTGGCTTATTGGACAACCGGGGGGTTGTTCGATAGTACAGATCCTGACCTCATGCTTTGGGCCAACCCTACCAATTTTGTTGCTTGCTGAATAAAGTTGTGGCTTTTCCTCCAGCTTTGGCTCATGTGTTTACTTGCGGCGGCCTCCTAGGCAAAAGGACTCTTCTAGCTCTAAAAGAGCCCAAAGATGGCTAAATTCACAGCCAAACTATCGCTACTCTCTGTAGGTGCATGGGAGGAGGGGCAATTAGGAGTACAAAAAAAAAAATGAAACCTTTTGATGGGGCACAGCCATCCAATGCAGTCCTGTGAGCCTTGACAGTTGTCCCTCCCTCTTACAAACCAAGATAAGATTTCAGTAAAGCCACACTGAAACCATGGTATAAATTGCACATTAAACTGAATGTAAGGATTTAATGGATTGTGGATGCCAAGAGGAGGAGGATATGTACAAAAATAAGCACAGGAACTTTAATAATGCTATTTTTATTTAGTGAGGAAGTATCAATATGGTTTCCACATCTGCACCCATAAATTTAGATGTATTCAATTTAAGTATGCTCTATTTGAGAAAGCCTCATCAAATTCATGAAAACATCTAGATGATTTGCATTACAGCTCCTGTTAGTCCCACCTAGTGTGGGCATTGGTAAGGGGTTATGGGTGGCATAGTCCAAAACATTAGGAACACCAAAAGTTCACCATTCCCCCCCCCCCCCCCCCCCCCCATTTTACAAAGCTATCGCTAGTCAGGTGTATATTGAGTTTTAGTTGTTGTTTTAAAGCATTTTTTTCTGAGATTTGATTCATAGCCATGACTCAGGATGAAATCACAAAGACATGCTGACTAGCAAGGCTCACTCCCACCAGAAGTGAGAACGTTTACAGACTTGTAGTTTAAGGGCAAATTTCAAAGCAGGGAGCCTTCTTTACTTATGGAGGGACTCTGCATTATTTAAAACCTTGATTATGCAGTCTTATAATGTAGAAGGAACCTCTAATTGAATTACATTCCACAGGATTCTATAAGAGAAACCATGGCAGGGAAAGTGTATAAAATTAATACAAATGTTCAGCATGCACAGGCATGCCCTTTGAAATCGGCTGTTATGTTGTAAAAAGAAAGCCAGAAGTAGGCTTCTGTCAGGAGAGCATCTAATTCTAGAGGGATGTCTAGTGTACGGAGGACTGGAATCAAGATATGATCTATACAGTATGTGCAGGGAGAACAAAAGACAGTGGAACAGCGACCTTTCCTTTTTCAAGGCCAAGAACTGCAACTCAAAAGGTTGTGTTTCAATCAAGAGGAATACGCCATATATCATATCTTTGTCACAGATGACAAAACATGGTAGCTTCAAAGAAATGCATCTGGAACAACAAACTGCATTTGATCTATACTCTCCTTCTCTGTTTATCTTGTTGGGGGGGAAAGAGCCAGGCAATTTTAAAAATATTGCTACAGCTATGCTAAGCAACAGATTTTTTCGTTTGAGCCAACTGTTTTTCATAAAACAGAAAAGCAGACAAGAGAAAACTGTTTACTGGAGCAGAAGGATGCAAAAATTTATTACAAACCCCCCAAGGCATGTCTGTGTACTTTTGTGTGAGCAGCATTATGGCTTTTAATTTTTTATTTTTTGAAGTATTGTTCCTTTAAATTCTGTTCATTGCTTCTAAATTTAAATGATGCAACCCAGAAATCATTGTCTGAAATTAAAAATGGCATTCAAAGAGCTTACTCCTTGAGGCTGCAATTTTATACACATTTACATAGAAATACACTTTCTTGAACTGAATGAGAATGGATGTACATAGGATTGCACTTTACACATGCCAAATGTTGATCTGGAAATATAGACAACATCTCTGGAAAGTCTGGGGATTCTCAGGCTTGAGAATCTTTCTCTTAAAACTATGTGGGATAAGGTAATAATAAAAATATGGTACTGGTAAGATCTAGCGAGACTGGAGGTAAATTTTTTTCAGTGTGGCCCAAGTCATAAAGTTCAATTTACTAGTGACAGGGTGATCTATTGCATACCCTCTAACATTTACAGATGGAAACTGGGACATATATAGCCCAGGCAACAACAATGTAGTCACTGGCAGCTAGAAAAGTACACCTTGCATCATCTCCTCTTGTCTCCTCCTGCTGAGTTAACTGAATGATGTAAATCTATAGCGCTATACAAATAAAGTATAATAATAATGTTACACAAAGAAAGATGGAGAGGATTGGGATATCCCCACCAACTGTGTCAGCTTCACTTAAAAGTTGAGGACTTTAGCTATGAGAGGTTGGGTAACTTGAAAATCGTTTCAACCTGTATATCAGTTCTAGCTGAGAAGAACTCCAAGTCTGGGTGAATTAAATAGGTTTTTATTCAGAAATATGCAAGAGTGCAATCAAACACATGATAGTAATTCAGACAGACACAGGATTCAGAGCTAACTGAAAAGAGGTATAGAAATTGGATGTTGGAGTTTGAGGGGTGTTAAAATAGGATTATATTTTCCTGTCTGAAGAGTAGACCATGGAAACAAGAAGTGGCTCAGACTGGGGTCTCAGGGAGACACAGAGAGTGAAAGAATCTCCCTCTGCACATGAGGGGGCTAGGTTCTGGGACCAACATTTACATTTGAGATCATTGCCTCAAGAAGTGTACTATCGTGCAAGGTAACAAAGACATGATGGTCTTCCCAGGAATCAATAGTGGGTTTCCGGTCTAGTTGATGGCTTTAACTTTAGGGTAACAAAAACAGTGATTGGATTGGGACAACTCCAATGTGGAGGGATAAGGAAATTGGTTGGGATAGATAGGCAGTGCTGGCTTACTTCTATGGTGCAATGAGACCTCCTTTTGTCTCATTGCAAAAGGATATGCAGAGGACCTGGGGGAGAAAGGAAGAATCAGCACACTCATTTAGCTTTGATTGCAGCATTACCTGGGTCTTACACATATCCTCAGGTCTGTGCTCCTTTTTCATGGGAAATCCACTTGGTATTCTAAAGGTCACCATGGCCTTTTAAGAACATGCTGGCTTCAGACATGAAAATATATAGGCCCCAAATACAATGTGAAGCCTGGGAATGGATACTGCCCCTAAAGGCTGCTTTTTGCAGCTCTTGATCCACCCAAACTTATTAATTACCCCTTTTCTAGACCAAAGAAAATGGAGATAGTCTCTCCTAGTTCTTCCAGGGGGATCAACTAACCTTTTGAATAGGTTGCAGAGCCCTTTTGCACTGTTTATTTATTTATTTTAGAATAGCTATTTTTAAACACTAGGCTTCTAGCCATTTCTGGGATGGTGGTCATGGCCGTTAAGGATTTTTTTTTTTTTTTGCAATCCATGTGGCCCCTGAAGGGTAATAGGATATTCAATTGGTCCCTAGACCTGCCATAGTTGCCACCCCCATTGGCAGATGAGAGGAGTGGAGTTTGGTACTGCTGAATAGGTACATGGACTGCAATTCTACAATGCAATGAAGCATCAGTCATATACCAAGAGAAAAAAGTTCATTCTACTGGCGAATGGGATGCAAGTGATTGCTCGCTGCTTTGACCATGTTTCTCCTCTATTATCATCCCTTCACTGGCTCCCCTTCCATATCCAGTATAAGATTTTGTTGCTGACTTTTAAAGCCCTGCATGGGCTGGCCCCTCCTTATTTATCTGAACTTCTTTCTCCTTACATCCCCACTCGTACTCTTCGCTCTGGTAGTCAAGGCCTGCTGTCCCAGCCTAGGATTTTCACTGCCCCATCCCGGATTCGTCCCTTCTCACTCGCTTCCCCTCATTCCTGGAACCTCCTTTCCCCACAAACAAGGGTCATCAATTCTTTAACCAGTTTCAAAACGGAGTTGAAGACTATGAAGGTTATCGCATCAGTGCCTGAAACGTTTCTATTCTGTTCCCAAAACGTTTCAAGATGTAACGTTATGGGAACGGATATTATCGCATTCAAAAATGTAAAGCGTTCCGAGAACGTAACGGGAACACAATTTACCGCATTTGTCCTTATAGGAAGCGTGATAAGTATGAGAACGTTTCAATATTTGCACATGCGTATTTGTAACAGTGTATTCTTGTTCATGAGTACCACATACACAGAACAAAAGGCTTTTACAAGGAGATATTTGTGCAAACACAACCTAATCTTTTTATATACAAGATACATATAGACACACACACACACACACACACACATGTATACACACATATAGTCCGCAATCTATATATACAAATATGTATATATTGTGTGTAATATATTTATATTATATATAATATATATTTTGTATATATTACATATTTAAAATATGTATATTGTATATATATTGTATGTATACTTTTAGACACACACACACACACACACACACATATATATATATATATAAATGTTATACATATACATAAACATAGGGTTGCCATCCCTGGGGACCTCAAAACTGGGAAAATGTAGGACAATGTTTTAAAATGTAGGACTTTAAAAAAAATTTCCTGCCCAGGAAATTTTAAAAAGAAGGTCCTACATTTTTAAACCTTGTCCAGGGCCAGGCTAGAGCTGGGGAGACAGCCTCTCTCAAGTCCCAGCCAGGCTTTGGAGGACTCTGCAGTCGAGGAGCCCCAGCCAGCGCCAGGCTGGAGCTGGGGAGAACACCTCTCTCAAGTCTCCGCCAGGCTGGGTGACTCTGCCGTCGAGGAGCCCCAGCCAGGGCCAGGCTAGAGCTGGGGAGACAGTCTCTCTCAAGCTCCAGCCAGGCTTTGGAGGACTCTGCAGTCGAGGAGCCCCAGCCAGGGCCAGGCTAGAGCTTGGGAAACAGAATGCAGGGAGGGAAGTCCTTTCAGACAATCACAACAAGGCAGAACATGGGAACGAAAGTAAGAACGGATTACATTACCGCTCTGACATTTCTTGGACCGTTTTAAAAACGTTTCCACAAGCTTGGATCACTTTCTCATCCGTTCCCTCCGAGGAACACATATGGAACACTTTGAGGGGTATGTAGAACCCGATGGGAACCCGATGGGGACAAAAACGTGCGGTAAAGTTGAAAGTGTTCCGTTCCAATCGGGTTCCAAAAATGTTCTCGGAACGCGATGCGATAAACTCCTATATTATTCAGGGAAGTGTTCCCAGACATTGTGTAACTGTTATCTGATTGTTATTTGATATTTGCTTTGATATGTGATATTCAGTGTTTTTAATTTGTTGCTTGCTTATTTTATCTAATGCTATCCTGCATTATTATCTATTGTTTTATATTTATTTTATTATCCTGTAGAATGTACGCCATTGGCAGGTTTCATTTTTATTGATTTTTTAATTGTATGTACAGCACTGTGTGAATCTACAGTGCTATATAAATAAAGTTTAATAATAATAATAATAATAATAATAATAATAATAATAATAATAATAATAATTGACATTTCCACCACTCCCTCCTGCCAGGCAGTGATGCTGCAACATGGAAGTGCAACAAGGGTCTTGCTTCTGATTCCTGCAGCCTTGCTCACTAATCCACCCATGGCCTGATTGCCAGCAGAATAGACTCCTTTCCTTAGTGCGACTGATGCCCAGTAAAGTAGGTTGGGGGGCAATTACAATCATGACAACAGTGCCAAAATTGTTACTGTGTAAGGACTGTGACTCTGGAGACCAGGGTTTGAAACTGTGCTTGGGCACACTCTCAGCTTCAGAGGAAGCCAATGGCAAACCTCCTCTGAATAAATCTTGCCAAGAAAACCCTGTGATAGGTTTGCCTTAGGGTCACCTTAAGTCAGAAATGTCTTGAAGGCACACAACACCAACAATAACAAATCATGAACATGTATATGTATCAGATATACATGTTATGTATTCATAAGTGTGATACTGAATTCTGGCCAAGGGTTCATATGGGTATATTAATCAACAGAATTAAATAACAGATTTTAATTCTGTTTTAATTGTCACTTTAGTAGATTTTTAATTGTACTGTAGTTTTAAATTGCAGGCCCCTTTGAATCCCAGGTTTTTTTTTGGGGGGGGGGGACACAAACTGGATTACTGTTTCCTTGTTTGGGTATTGTTTGTAGTTGTCTGAGTCAAGTTCGACTCATGGCAACTCCATGAATGAGAAACCTCCAAACCCTTCTGTCTCTAACTACTCAGATTCCTCACGCTCAGGGCCGTGGTTTCCTTGGTTGAGTCTATCCATCTGGTGTGTGGTCTACCTCTCTTTCTATTGCTCCCTACTTTTCCTACCATTATTGCCTTTTCTAATGAGTTATGCTGTCTCATATTGTGGCCAAAGTACAACAGCCTGAATTTGGTCATCTTGGCTTCCAAAGAGGGTTCTAAGACCTCCCTTTTTTGTCTTTTTGGCTGTTTATGTTACCTTTAGCACTCTTCTCCAGAACTACATCTCAAACGAACTGATTATCAGTTTTTCAAATCTTTGAAGTTTTCTGCTAGTAGTATGGTGCTGCCTGTATGTCTTAGACTGTTGATGTTCCTTGGGTATTACTGTATATCAATAAATATTTATGGTGCCACATGATACACTGCAGATATACTTATTATGTGGACTCATAGAGAAGAGGGGTCAAAAATTTTTCATTGTGGCTTCAACCACTTTCATCCCACTATCAGTCTGAACTTAGACCAGTCTGTGCAACACACTCTTTTTTCTGGAGACTACTCTCCATATAAGCACTGCTGTGACCTGGAAATTGACTGCCATACTCTTCCAGCTTCCATTCATTGTACATCATAAAATTCCTTTTCTAAAGCAAGTCCCTACAATATTAAATTTAATACATAAGACTCACAATTTAAATATTTAAATGAAGGAATTCATAGACTTCAGTATCCACTTAGTGAAGAGAAAAATACAGAGCAACAGGGCCTGATTGGTGCCCAGATATAATCTATTACAGGACGGACCTGGGAATTTATCAGACAAGGGAAATTGGAAGTATAATCCAATGACAATCCAAATGCAATCAAGGGGTTTAACATTATTGCGTGATAGACTACCACACGCAATTTCGGGCAATGGGAAGTCAGTCCAAATGTAATCATGGGGTTTCATGTTATTGCGTGAGAGGTGATCACATACAATTTCGGGCAATGGCAAACTATTTTCGGGCAACGGGAAGTCAGTTCGAACGCAATTTGAATTCACGTAAATTCACTGAACTAACGAATTCACGTGAATGTGTTCTGGACCCACTTTATTTTCATTTGAAATCAAGAGAAATTCCGCCCGTGTGATAAACTCCTTGGAAGAGAAAGCAAAGCTGCCTTATGTTGTCATTTACAGTGTCCAGGTAAAACCACCCAAGTATGCCACCATTTATCTACTATCCATCTTATATAGTTACCATGCTTCTTGGGTGGTAGACCTATATTAGCTTACAAACAGTTCTTTAACAGGAACAACAGCATTTCACAGACATTCAGATACAGAAACCAGATGTGTGCCCTATACAGTAGTTATTGAGAAAGAGGTGACAACCCTAATTCAACCTGAACATGATTAGACTAAACAGATATTCAACTTCTAGATCTGGATGAAAAATTTATCAGCTTTGGTTTCTCCCATATATGATTTTTTTAAAAAAAATAATCTCAAATTAGTTCTTTTCATCTTGGATATAAAGAATTTGATATTTTTTTAAAATATAAATTCATATAAAAGCTCCACCTGAAAAAAAAACATACCTAATTGTAAGTAATGTCTTTACAAGAATGTTCTATGAGCTATACTGAGGTGAGAAGAGTCAAGAAGGGAAGGGAAGGGAAGGGAAGGGAAGGGAAGGGAAGAGACAGGAAAGAGAGTGGATCAGGCAGGAAATAAACTGGCAAGTTTGTCCCTGCTATCAATTTTCACCATGCTAACCATATTATAATTTGTAGAAAGTTAAAAGAAGGTATACAAGTCTAGCATATGGAAGAAGGATAGGAAAAGGAAAACAAACTTGACCAAATGTTAGAACATAGCCTGAGGGAAAGGATGGAAGAAATGCTCTTCTGCAAGCTTTTGATGTTTTGATAGTGATGTTTGGAGTTTTGAATGTGCATCTTTTTTGCTGTGAGAAACACCACCATCTGTAAAATAATGACTGTCTTGAGGAGTAGCCTGCAAATGCTCCAAGTTATAAAAACATGCAGATGGCTAGAGTTTCTCAGAGACAAAACAACATCAGAAATATGGTATCTTGAAGGAGCCTTGTTAAGGCCTATCAAGCAGAAGATAAATCACTTCCCATCACTCCTGGAGGATCTGGCTGCCAGATTCTTTAGTTTCCCAGTTTCTGGTGCTGGGAATAAAATCTCATCTAATTTTCATGGGGTTAGGCTAAGGAAAGAGAAAAATCCCTGATCTGTGTAATATGTTATAGAATAGATAGAAATTCCTCCCTAATATTTCACAGAATGCAGTAATATTTAAGGTATGTGTTTAGATATCCCCCCTCCCTCAATAAGAAAAAGGATACTAGGCAAATATTAACAGCAGAATAAGGCATGAGATTCTTAACACAGCAGACTGATTTTCAACCACACTAAAGCCTTTATCTCATCAGGCTGTTCTCCTGCTAAAATAGCATTGTTTGCAAAAACAAACTTTCCTATTGCATCTTGGGACCTTTCCAGGATTGCAATCTTCATTTGCACTAAAAGCTTATCACATACAACATTTGGGACTGTCCTCCTAGTACCTTCTCCGAGACATATCCCTACCCCTTTCCCTAGTTTGGCACACACACACATGCACATACATGCAAACACACACACACACCACAGAAATGTTTTTTTTTTCAATTTTTATTTTAATTTTTAAAAAAGCTATAGAAATATTTTAAAAATTTAAAAGGGCATTTTTTTTCTGGTGGGGGTCAACTTCCTGATTTGGAATGGATCAGACTAAACTAGTTGCTGGCTTTCATCTGCCAACGATTAATCAAATGTAAACCTCTAAGCAACAAGGCAGAACAGGATTAATGAAATGCAGTTGGCCCTCTCTGTCCACAGATTCTTTATCCAAGGATTCAGGCCTCCGTGGCTTAAAAATACTAAATATTATATAGATAAATTCCAAAAAGCAAAGCTTGATTTTGTCATTTTATATAAGTGGTGTCATTGTGTTTAATGGGACGTGAGGATCCACTGAGTTTGCTATCCAGGTGGACTCCTGGAACCAAACACCAGCAGATACCAAGGGCCCACTGTAATTTTTTTTTTTTTTTAGTGTAAGACTTTTAGTGCTCTTTCCCACTTACCTTGACAAGTGTGTGTATGTGTGACAGAGAGAGAGAGAGAGAGAGAGAGAGAGAGAGAGAGTGCAAAACTGTGCTACGGTGGTGGTGGTGAGCCCTCCTTAGGTGGTTTTTGGAAGTACAGAGGGCTCCATTGTTCTTTTAAATTTTTTTATATATTCTAATATTATACAAATGTTTTATTTTGCCTTGAAGCAAACTGCTAGTTCCACCCAAAGAGTGGAATCAATGGAAATTTTATGTGCTGATTTATTGTACATCAGTTGGTGATAGCAATTGAATTTAAGTCTTGATCTATTTAATTGTTGTAAGATGCCATTTGTGTGTGTGAGAGTGAGTGTGTTTTAAAGGAATCTAAGAAACTGAATAAGCCATAAGCCAAATGAAAGATAAGGAATAGTTTGCCAAAACCACAACCTTTTATTTGAGGCAGTACAGGACTCTGTTTCAGATCATTCTACTTAAGGAAAAAACCCTCATCTAATAACATCTGGAAGGGGCTAAATCAAAATGTGTCAATTAATTTGGTGAATTAAATTCAAGTCTGAACAATGATGAAAATGGAGAAGATATTCATGAGATACAAGAGAACATGCATAATCCTGAATAATTAAAAATGCACAATTAATATAGAAATTAAGCACAACTCACAGCAGCTTTAGAAAGGGATAATTATGGGAATGAATTCAAAAATTAACTTTAGTGACTGTGACTCTGGATGAGTTTACCCAAAGTATCCCTTCAAATATATGTAGAGTATGGATCACGATGCATAACTAAAATCTGCCTACTTTAATCAGAATCCAAGATTATGCATCGTCATCACCATCTGCTTGCAATTAATAACATCAGTTGTTTGTTTTCAGATATTTTATAAAGTATGGAACTATAATTAGATGACACATCAATCATGCTGTAATTCAATTGATGCCAAATTTCTCATATGAAAAGATGGTATGCTGTTAAAAAGAAATGTCATCATATTAAAACAAACATCGCAATAATATATGCAAATGTTTATGAGCAAAACTGCAAATAAATATGTAAAAGCATCCACTTATTATGACCATGCCAGGGAACTGGTTATAAAGTCAAAATGCTAGCTGGTCCTAGAAAACAAACACTCCATTATCAGAATAATCTGAAGAAACTTCCTGTTCACACAGCTTGAGAATCAATAACTATGGCTTTTCAGTAACCAGACTTCAAATAATGTCCTTTAACTTGTATCTCTTGTCCAGGTAAGTCATTAAGTTTATCATAGGTCTATATTTACTCTAGTACAAGAGAATTTATATAGGGACCTATATAAAGCCTCAGTTAAGACTGAGTATTGAGTGTTTAAACAGTCATATGTCCCAGCCTCCCTCTTGTCCTTAGCTTCCATTACAACACTGTTGGTATCCCTTTTGAAGTTCACCTGACTGGGACGTGTTTGCCATTGATTCAGGAATATCCAGGGTATTGCACCTGTCTCTTTAGCAAGAGTAACAAGTATATTACAATAAAATATATCTCTAAGAATAAACTTAGTGTATTTTTAAACTGGAGAAGGTGGATTACCTACACTGATGCTGTAACTACAAACAGTAACAGAAACAAGGGACAGTGTTGTACAGTACATAATTAATTTCAATGTCTAACCAATTAAAGAGACAGGCCATAAAAACAGAGGAGTAATCTAGTCCAGTGCTACCCAAAGTGGTGGTCTGCAGTGTGGTCCACAGTGAGTCCAGGTGGCGTAGTGGTTAAATGCCTGTACTGTGGCCACTCACTCACAAACCATAAGGTTGCGAGTTCAGTACCAGCCAGGGGCTCAGGCTCAACTCAGGCTTGCATCCTTCTGAGGTTGCTAAAATGAGTACCCAGCTTGTTGGGGGCAATTAGCTTATAGTTGTAAACTGCTTAGAGACTGCTTAGATCAGTGATGGTGAACCTTTTTAGAGGCCTAGTGTCCAAACTGCAACCCAAAACCCACTGATTTATTGCAAAGTGCCATGTCCCTCCGGCTTTCTAGTAACAAACTGGCAAACTCTGTGCTGGTACGATGGCACATGTGCCCACAGAGAGGGCTCTGAGTGCCACCTCTGGCACATGTGCCATAGGTTCGCCATCACTGGCTTAGATGGTATGAAGTGGTATATAAATGAAGCTGGTAAGCTGCTATTTCCAGGAAACTATGTGTATGTACCTGCAAGTCACTTGTCCACTTAAGATGATCCCCTTGAATTTCAAAAGGGTTTTTTTTAGGTAAGGAATATTCAGAAGCCTACAGCACCTTCCTCTGAAGCCTACAGTGCCTGGTATTCATTGGCAGTCTGTCATCCCAGTACCAACCAGGGTTGACCCTGCTTAGCTTTGAAGATTAGACAGGATGTGGTGTCATTAAAGTATTTAGGTGTCCAGGAAGATGCGCTAATATAATAATGATATGGCATGAACATGGTACTAGTCCATGGCACACTGGAAAAAAAATGTTGATATGCCACATTGGATAGTTTGAGCAACACTAATCTAGTCCGCTGCCCTTTTATATGAAGAGCAACATATAAGTATGGAAATCTGTATTTCTCTCTCTCATATGTTCCTACTTGCACCTTAAGTTCCTGTTTTATTTTCAGTGCATTGTTCTGTGTGATTAATCTTGACAATAGTCTAATCTTTCTGGTTATTTTCCTACTATCCCTCCTTTATTATGGGAAGCTTTCTTCTTTCAACTTCATTTTCATCCAGATAACTATTATTGGCAATTGAACCACCCATTCTCTCTCTTTCTGCTCCCTCAAAATACTGCTAAACCAGTGGCTCTCAAACTTTTTAACTTTTTGATCCTCCTCTTTACATCTACATGTGGACATTGTACCCCTCTATTCCACATAGTATATGAATATTAATTAGTGTGCATATTTTCATTCACATATTCATGTATATTCATATTTTAACATGTTATAAAGAAATAGTTCTTCTACTACTATTTCTCCTCCTCCCTCAGGAGGAGGGTCCCAGCATGCTCCTTGTGTTTCTTTGTCCCTCCCTCCAATAAAAGTTTGGGAAGCAGAGGAGGAGAAGGGATCAGGACCTCCAAGTCTTGTGCTCCCCCTTGAACAACTTTCATGCCCCCTGGAGGGTCCCACCCTACAGTTTGAGAGCTACCATAGTAAACAAATCATGTGTTCTGCAACTCTGGATATCTCTTTGTTGTTGTTGTTTTGTTGTATGGCTTCAAGTCATTTCTGACTTTCTGACAATGGTGAGCCTATCATGGGGTTTTCTTGGCAGGATTTGTTCAGAGGTAGTTTACCATTGCCTTCCTCTGAGGCAGAGAGCATGTGACTTGCCCAAAGACCCACAGGGGGTTTCATGGTCAAACTGGGAATTGAACCCTGGTCTCCAGAGTTGTAGTACAACACTCAAACCACTATGCCATGCTGGCTTTCTAAATCCAAGTATGAAGAGGCAACAGAACTATTGTAATCCACTATTAAAACTTGTCTACGATTTAAGTTGGGTTTACCTTGTGCTGCAAACATTCATCTGTCTAGCTGAATATTTTCAGCACTGATCGGAAGAAGCTCTCTGAAATATCAATGAAGATTTTCCACTGTTTTATTTGGAGATTCTGGGAACTGTAAGTAGTACCTTTTGGTTGTAAATGTGTTGTCTGTTATTGAACCATGCACCTTTGGCTTGTTCATTGATGGAATATCAGCTTTAATCTGAACTTCATGATACCAAGATCTGACTGTGCAACGTATTTTTTAATGATTCCAGTGGTCAGAATCGATCCAGCCTCTTGGTCTGTGAGAAGAACATGTCTGTTGTTCAACTGAATCCCTCGTGCATTAGCTCTTCTAGAACTAAATGCTACTGGTGAAATTCTGCTTATCATCCTCCTCCCCTATTAACTCATAGCATGGGGCACTTTAATAGAGGTGTCTTCTTGGAGCCAAACAGCACAGGAAATACTGTGTCAAGTTTCAGAGGTTAAAAAATGACTGGAAAAAATTATAGTCCCCATTTCCTTAGATTCCGATTACATGTGTCCCTTAGAAGTGGAACCAGAAAGGAAGTGTGAAAGGAAATTCTTTGTCTACAAGTTTATTACATGTTGTCACAAAGGAAAAGTTAGCTATGGCAACAATTTCCCTCTTGCCCTCCTGCACTTTCTGCCTCTCTTTCCTTTATATATATACACACACACTCTTACACAGAGCAAAGCGATGTTACATGTAGCAATATTTAAACAGCTGGACAGTACCACTGGAGTGCAGTTTCCACTTACCTAGTATATTTATTCAATGCCCGATTGACAGTAAAATAGAGGGGAAAAAGTTGCCAAGCATATCTTCTCTCTTCTGCTTTCAAAATTAAATTTCCATGGATTTTTTGCTACAATGAAGCATTGCCTTTATAGTCCCCAATAGGAATGGGTTCCAACCTTTATCCAAATATGATAGAACTCCAAGGAACGTTTCCAAAGGCATGGCCACTTGGTCAAAGTAATTTACTTGGTTGACAGTGGAGACACTGACTATAACCACAGACCATATAATCTGTAGTACCAGCTAGGAAATTAGAGGAGAGAGAGAGAGAGCATTTTTAGATCTGTACTCAAAGGGTAGTCTTAGCTTTTCTTCTTCTTTTGGCCACATATGGCTAAAAGGCTAAGTCCTCTCGCATCTACATTCCTCCATCTTGGGTATTGCTGACACTTCTAGTGATGGCATCTCCATGATGAGACTGGATATTTGACAGGCTTCCGAGAGCAATTGTGCTAAGACCATGTAGTCCAATCCACTGCCCTCCAAATGCTTTGGATGAAAAATATTTTTCTTTCTTTCTCTCTCTCTTTCACATACACACAACCAGGTGGTTCCACTTTCTTGGAACCATAGATGCTGTTTGCATGAGCCACCATGATGAAATCCTGCATCTGATGGGTTGGGATTAGACTATTTTCCTGACCCATACACTATTTTGCCAATCCACTAGACCTTGAAAGCATGCACACTTTCATAGCAATTTGGTCAACCTTTCCCCCTTATGAACCAACATGGTTACCTTTGTGTGTGTGTGTTTGTGTGTGTGTGTGTTTATTTACTCAATGCACTTGCTGACCTATAAGGTGCCATATGGATCTTCAAATTTATGATGTAGTACATTTAAAGTATGCAAACTGGAATGTCCAGGTGAGGGGAGAAAAAAACCACTTTTCAGAAACAAGGTAATTCACTACAAACATCTCAGGAGTAAATCTCAATAAATTCAGTGCAACTTACTTTGTTGCAGACATGTGCAGGCTTGCTTGTTAGTACACATGATGAATATGCTGCACAGTTGCTAAAGGCAAACACAACCTGTTCATGGCTAGTATATCTTTCACAGTAGCCATCCATTTCTCCTCCTGGATCTGAGAGAGCTAAAAAAAAATCTTCCACAAATGACCTATTTGCGTGAGGCCTAAAGTAGAAGTTACTAGTCCTAAAACACAAGTAACTGGGCCTAAAACAAGTTAGTGATCTGAAAATGTAGCAAAGATGCCCCCAATGCACCAGAAGAAAAAAGGAACTTTTTATGTGTATTGTTGTGGACCTAGGGGATGCGGGGGCCCAACTGGGCTACATAAACTGCACTTTGTCCACCCTAGCATCAACTGTGGTTTTCCTGTGTGACTAAGGTCCAAAACACATTGCAGAAATAATCCAGTTTGAGACTGCTTTAACTACCCTGGCTCAGTGCTAGAGAATTTTGGGAACTGTAATTTTGTGGGACATTTAGCCGTTTCTGTCAGAAAGAGCTCTGCGGCCACAATAAACTACAATTGCTATTCCCTAGCAATGAGCCAGGGCAGTTAAAGCAGTCTCAAACTGGATTATTTCTACAGTGTGTTTTGGACCTTACTCAGATAGTTGTGCACTGAGAAGCAAGAAACTCTTACTCTTTGTCATGATGGAATAATGTAATTTAAAATGTTTTCCCCCCAGAAGGGGAACTGTCATCCTGTTTGGTGTTTAAGTCATTGTAAGCTGATTTAAAATCACATAAAGGTGAACTGTAATGTTGTGCAATGCTCGTATTCGCAGAGAAGAGACATGGCTATATGTCTGGGGCCATTTCACCAATGCTACCAGCAGTGTGGCTGTTTCAATGTGTCCCAATGCACGTGGGACATATTGTGCAATGGGAGATCCAATGTGCACTGGGACATCTTGCACAGTGCCTCATTGGGTATTGTCACAACTCATTAGCATGGTTCAGTATTATGTCAGCAATATAGCTCCATCATTGTAGTTATACACCATAGCCCCTGACATAGGATCTCAGATGAGATGTTTAACTTCATTGAGTGCTTCAACTTAATCAGTTCTCATTTGGCAACATTTGGCTATGCAGTTGTCTAGCATTCCAACCAAAATGAAAGTGGCAAGCTGTAAACAAAGGTTGCCCATAATATGCTATCCCAACCTGTGTGCATAGCTTAACGTCTAGAATATGAAGCCTTTGGCTTGCTTCTGGTGCATCTACACATCAGAAATAATGCAGTTTGACACTATTTTAAGTGCTATTGTGCCATCCTATGGAATCCTGGGATTTGTAGTTTTACAAAGTTTGTAGCCTTCTCTACCAAAATGTGCTGGTGTTTCATAGAGCTACAAATTCCTGGATTTTGTTGGATGGAGCCATGGCAGTTAAAATGGTGTAAAACTGCATTATTTCTACAGTGTAGATGCACCCTCAATGATTAGGTCAACATAGTTGTTCTCTGTACACACTGAGCAACAGTGGATCCCAACTGATGCATGTTGCCTCAGCTTGCTAGGACATACCAATGCATACACAAAAAAGCCATCTTACAAGGCTGGGTTACAATATCTTTATAGCAGGGATGAGAGAGAAAATAAGGCTGCTGAAGTGTTGACACAGAAAGAAACTGTATGTGTAATGCCCCTGGAGTCAACACATCAGTTCATATATATGAAAAAGTTCTTAATCTTATTTCAGAGAATAAAGACAAGTTCAGCTGATAACAACAGTGTTTGTATTTGTGTGTGAGTATGTGCCTTCATGTCTCCTGCTAATTTAAAGTGACCCCATGAATTTCTCTCTCTCTCTCTCTCTCTCACACACACACGTACGTTTAGGCAAGGAATACTCAGATAATACTGGGCAAGGAATTCGTGGGTAGAATCACAGCATATAACAAACCTGTGCTTGAGGAAATGACCAAAGGCAGATATGGACAGTGTATGACTTTATTTATTTTGGCAGCTGGAATTCCCAGGAATTGAACATCATCAGCTGCCCTACTTAATGTATCCACAGGAATTTATTCAGCTTAGAGCCAAAGACATATTTTAAATAAAACCGCATGCTCAAGGTCACTCTTTCAATCTACAGAAATTTGTCAATAAAGTCCTCTAACTTGAAAGAACCATCAATTTACATAAAGTTGTCAGTCTTTTTTTTTTTTTGGCTCACAAAAGCAGGTATCTAGATGAAGGATGAAGTGTATGAACCTCTTCTACAGGTCCTTGAGAATATTTTATGTGATATCACTGTGCTACAGAAGTATGCTGTAGGAGTATTTGATTTGTGAGCCTTACAAATGACTAAGTTAAGTTATCAAACTAGAGCACGTATAAAGGAGAGAAATACAGTCAGACTGACGTCAGTTTCCATAAAATAGTATTAGTGTAGTGACTGCAACCTTTCCCTATTTTAAAGGCTGCTGAAAAGTGTTCCATACATCTTGCTAGCCATTGAAGATGCAAAGGAATTGAGTCACTACCAATTTCCAGCTGGTATTTCATTGATTGGTTTTCAGGAATTTTTTTTGGATATATAGCCAAAATAAACCATCAGCAAGCAAAATTGCAATGTCCCATTTTGGATGCCATTTAATTAAACTGGCTTATGTTTCATTTGACTGATTAAATTGGCCCAATAAAATATTTGTCACATTTATACAATGACAGAGCTTGAATTACTCCTTCTTGGGGACAATTTCACCACATTTTTGAACCATATGGTGCAGTGGTTTGAGCATTGGACTATGACTCTGGAGACAAGGGTTCGAATTCCCACTTAGCCATTGAAATCCACTGGCTGGCCTTGGGCAAGTCATACACTCTCCCTCTCTGAACAAATCTGGCCTAAAAAACCTCATGAAAGACAGCACAGAGGGGAGAGAAGAACTGCCACCCCATATCCCAGGAACAGATTACTACCATCTGCCTATTGTTGCTGCTGCTGGCCTCACCTTACCTGATGGACTCTGTGATCTTCTCTCTGCCAGAATCAGAGCCCAGGCACCCAGCTGGTTCTTGGCTACATAGCCAGAGAATACCTGGACCCTGGGAAAGGGGATATAAGCTGGGTGGGACAGAGGGGAGAAAACTGTCAACCCCACACCTCAGGAAGAGGTTGCCTGATTGCTTGCTGTTCCTAGGCTCATCTGGAGGACTGCTACAGGCTGTGATCCTGAAACAACTTGCCTGTTACCAGCCAAACATGTGCTATAAGGAGGGAAAGTAACCCAGGGAGCAGCCATCACAACAATAATGGGCAAGAGGAGATATGGCATGGGAAGTCAGCTCTTTTCTTCTGAGAGAAGGGAGAGTTACAGGGTGTTAGTTTCTCCCAAGCTGTTCCCCATTTCAAATAATCTGGATGGCCTTGGCAACAGGCCTCGTGGGCTGCAAATGCTGCTGCTCAATGCCAGGTCAGTGAATGGGAAAACATCTGATCCAGGACTTTATCCTGGATGAGCATGCCGACCTGACTTGTATTATAGAGACCTGGCTGGATAAAGTTGGGGGGGGGGTTAATCTCTCCAAGCTCTGTCCACCTGGGTTTTCCATACAGCAGCAGGCGAGGTCTGGGGGGCAAGGAGATGGAGTTGCACTACCTGGTAGGGCTTAGACTCATTGGGACTCAGATCCTCTGCAGGAGTGGAGGGCTGATTAAGATGGTCTGCTCCAGGAGGCTTATGGATCCAGATGGATTCCTGATGGCTCTTGGGAAGTTTCTTGTTGCCTTTGCAGGTGATCCTGTAGATGTTCTAGCAGATCTCTGGAATAGGGAAATGGCCAGGGTGGTGGACACCATTACCTCTGAGCATCCCCTCCCATGAAATAGAGCCAAACATGTCCCCTGGTTCACTAGGGAGTTGGTAGTGATGAAACGAGTGGAACGGAGACTAGAGTGATGATGGCAGAAAACTCGGAATGAGCCAAACTGAACATGGACTAAGGCCCATGGGAAGGCCTATGGTGGGGCAATGGAGACAGTGAAGAAATTACACTTCTCTGTCACCATTGCGTCTGCATAGTGACACATCCCTTGATTACATCCTGTTTGGACTACTGCAATGCACTCTACATGGGGCTGCCTTTGGAGACTGTTTTGAAACTTCAGCATGTGCAAAATGCTGCTGCCAGAATGCTGACTGGGGCCAGTTACAGGGAGCATATAACTTTTGTATTGAAACAGCTTCACTGGCTGCCGGTTTGTTTCCAGGCACAATTCAAAGCACTAGTTTATGAGATATAAAGCCCTACAGAGCTTAGTTTCAGATTATTTGAGAGACTGTGGCGGGTTACACACCGCCAAAAAATATGTATTCCATACGTATTAGGGTTAGGAAGGGGCGGTGCTTCCGCACCCCCTTAACCCTAGTACGTATGGAATACGTACAATATGGCAGCGCCCCTTCCACATGGGGGCCGCCATATTGACGTAATGGACGCTCTGCGTCCACACATGGCGCACCGGAAGTGATGCCACGAGTGCGCCCTTTGGCACTTGTGGCGCCTCTTCTGGGGCCCGAGAAGGAGCGCGATTTCCGTGCTCCTTCTCTGCAGCGTCCGGGAGTCGCGCCATTTAAAGGCTGCATCTCCTGGACGCTGCAAGCGGCGGCGGAGCCAGACCGCCGCTTTTCGGCGGTCTATAACCCGCCTGTATCTCCTCATACAAACCTGTTAGAGCCCTAAGATCTTCCAAGGAAGGCTTTCTCTCAGTCCTGCCACCATCACAGGCTTGTCTGGTGAGGACACGAGAGAGAGCCTTCTCGGTGGCTGCTCCTACCTTCTGGAATGTCGTTTCATGAGAAGTAAAGCTGGCCCCCTCCTTGTTGGCCTTTCATCGGCAGGTAAAAAATAGCTCTGTTCAGGCAGGCTTTTAATGTGTAGTTATAGGATGGGTTTTATATGGGATGGGTTTTGTGCTTTTATTGTGGTTTTAATATTTGTAATTTTATGTTGTTTTTAGCTGATGTTTTCATTTTTTTATTGCAGTATGTTGCCTTGGGTTCCTTCAGGTAGAAAGATGGAATAGAAGTTAAATAAATAATTTAAAAAAAAAAGGTTTGTATTAGGGCTGGGAAGCAATGGTTTATATATGTACATCTTTGCCACTAGTTGATACACTCCGAACTGGCTGCATAACCTATGAGGCTACTTTCCGTTCAGAGAAGATATAAAAGACCCTGATCCTGTGTGGCAGAAAAAAAATTAATGTATCAATTGCCTGCATACCCTGAAGGCACTAGGTCCTGTCTGATCTTGGAAGTGAAGGAGGCTCAGCCTTGGTTAGTACTTAGATGGGAGACTGCCGATGCATAATAGGTGCCGTAGGCTATATTTCAGAGGAAGGAAGTGTTTAAACCACCTTGGAGTATTTCTTGCCTAAGAAAACCCTATGAAATGCATGGGGTTGCTATAAATTGAATACACACACACGTGATAGTGCATCGTGGGCTATATTTCACATGAAAGCATAAAAACAAAAGCAACTGAAGAGCCTAAATTAAAAGTTTTATACATTTTTTCCTGCAACTGTAAGTAATAGTAGAGCAATGTAGTGATAAATGAGCAAGAGAGAAGAAGAGCGAGAAAGGGGGAGATTTGGGCTGCTGTTAAATTTGGAAAAGAAATTTCAGCACTGTTTCTGACTATGACTCAGTCCTTCAGAATTTTTGTGGTTCTTCACAGCTATAGTTACTCACTTCATTCATTGGCCACAAACTGCTGAAATGTTTTAATTTCAGGGGGAAAAAAGATTGAAAACATATTGGGCCAGGCTAGCCCCCAATAGTGGCATGCTCATAAAAAATAATAATAAACCAGTTGTTCTGCAGGCCACATCAGAATAAAGTTAGGCTCAAATGAGAAACTGTCACAGCATCTAACTGCAACAAAGTAACAATAAACAGAATTTTAGGGCTTGAGAAGACACAGAATGTAGGGTTTGTGTGTATGTGTGTCTTCAAGTCAATTGTTGAGTTATGGTGGTTCCATGAATTTTATAGGGTTTTCATAGGCAAAAAATACTTTGAGGTGGTGTTGCCAGTTCCTTCCTCTGAAAGATAGCCTATAGCACCTGGTATTGGTTGACCATCTCCCATCTAGGTACTAACCATGACTGGCTCTACTTAGCCTCCAATATTAGTCAGGAACTCGTACCTTTAGATTATTTAGGCAGTACAAATTTAGTTGACTTTCATAGGCTATCTATTCTAAGTCTGAAAAATTGAGGGAACTGTGTTTGTATGGGTCAAAGTAACATGGGTTCCCCTATAGAAAAATGGTTAGGGCTACATTGAAATATTCAGAGAGCCACAGTTTGTGCTTGGCACTAAACCTAGCTTTGATTATTCATTTGTTTGGTCCATAGTGCTTTGTAGACCATGCCTGAAGTCAGCATTATATGTGTGCCTGATCTGATCTAGGTTTTCTGTTGGAATTACTTGAGAATGACTGTAGGAACAGTCGGGATAAGATTCCTTTAAGAGATGTACAGGAAGGAACAAGCAAAAATTAGGGTAGATATATCTGAAACCGCAAGAAAATGTGATTACTTAAAGTGTGGTAGCTGGTAGAAGAGGAAACAAAGGAAGAAAAGGAAAATAAAACTAAGAGCATATGGAGGAAAATTAATACCAACAGCTGGTACCTGAGAATGAGAAGTTAATTGGGGAGACTATGTAAAAAATGTTTTGTTTGTTATTGTATCTAATAATGAAGCATTTATGTTTGACCTCAAAACACATGACATACTGGATTTAATCGAATAATGTATACCATAGAGGAGCAAACATATGGTAACACAAAGGATCATTTTACTGATGGTTTTGATGGAACTGGTAAACTGTACATGGGGTAAACTCCAGCAAAGTTTGACCACCAATGCAATGGATGCAGTTGTCAAAACATACTTTTTCTCGCTCTTGCATTCCCTGTATATCCCAAAACCTTGCTTCAGTGGCTTTGGAAACCCCTAGGCACTGCTATCTATCTATCTATCTATCTATCTATCTATCTATCTATCTATCTATCTATC